>NC_133333.1:60967709-61267709 GCF_042186555.1 Aquarana catesbeiana | reverse complement strand
GATGGGAGATTTCAATAGCACACTCAATGAGGAACTGGACAGACTGAGACCAACTCCACCTGCTACAAATCCCCCCAGAGATACTAAACTTGCCAGGCTTTTCTCACCTTTTTACTTGATGGACACCTGGAGACATAAACACCCGCACACGCGTAAATACTCCTGCTTCTCAGCAACACACAATACCATGTCAAGAATTGACTTTATTTTCATATCCCACAATCTGTTAGCACGTCTCCTTGAGACAGAGTTTGGTCCTAGATTGCTCTCGGACCATGCTCCATACTGGATCACCCTCGCCTTCCATGTAGATAAACCACCAACTTCATGGCGCCTTAATCCATTCTGGCTGACGTTGTTGCCAGAAGATGACGACTTGTCGGCCGAATGGGAGACCTTCTTTCGGGATAACACAAACACTGCTTCTTTTCCGATAGTATGGGAAACTTTTAAAATACACGCCAGGGCCACCCTAATAACTCGCATCAATAAGATCAAAGCAAACTCATCAGATCTATATGAGAGGGCGGAGACTGAATTCTCACGCATAGAACACATATATCAAAATGACCCATCCCAAGCTAATGCCTCCCACTTAAAACTACAATCTAGGATCATGAACCAACTCCAATACGAAAAAGCAAGACAGAAATTATTTTTTGCCAAACAGAAATATTTTGAGCAGGGTGAGAGAGCTGGAAAACTTTTGGCGTTTCTAGCTCGAAATGAGGACAAACCCCCAGTGGTAATTGCACTGCATAGCCCAGAGGGGCAAAAAATCACTGATCCTCCTGTTGTGTCATCCAAATTTAGGGAATTCTTTGTGGACTTATACAATTCCAGGACCCAAGAGGGACCAGATGATATGATCTCCTTCCTGGAAGGAGTAGCATTCCCTCAACTTACACTTGAACAAAGGGAACTTTTAGAGGCCCCTCTCACTAAAGAAGAAATAGACGCCGCAATCGCAAGCTTTGCCAAATCTAAATCCCCTGGCTCAGATGGGCTACCCATAGAATTCTACTCACATTATAATGAAATAATCACTCCCAAACTGCTTACCCTCTATAATGTCATGTTTCAACAATTCATCCTCCCACCCTCTATGGGTGAGGCCACAATTGTCTTGATACCTAAACCGGGCAAGGACTTGGGTCACCCGGAATCCTACCGCCCTATCTCTTTATTACAGGCTGATATTAAGATTCTGGCCAAAATTCTAGCCATGCGACTCAATCAAGTGATACTCAACCTTATACATGCTGACCAGGCAGGTTTTATGCCGGGACGTAACACTTCCTTTAACCTACGGAAATTATTTATAAACCTGCAGGCCACACATGAGAACGTAGGCACAAGAGTTATAGTCACCCTCGATACTGCTAAGGCCTTCGACTCGGTCGAGTGGGGATACCTTTGGTGCTGTCTTGAGCGATATGGCTTTGGTCCAAACTTTATCCAATGGGTGCAATTACTATACCAGAACCCCACGGCCAGAGTGGTGGCAAGTGGATGGCCGTCTCAGAAGTTCGACCTCCACAGAGGCACGAGACAGGGCTGCCCATTGTCCCCACTGCTGTACGCTCTGGCTGCGGAACCACTGGCTGTATCTATCCGGACAGACCCAGAGATCATAGGATTAAAAACTGGAACCCTCACAGAAAAAATCAGCATGTACGCTGATGACACACTACTTTATCTGGCGGACCCAGGTCCTTCCCTCCACCAGGCTCTCCAAACGATTGAACGTTTTGGGAAATTCTCGGGCCTCAAAATAAACTGGGGGAAATCCCAAATCCTACCATTAGACACTTTCCCACCCACGGAATTCCAAGCCACCCTACCATTACAAAGAGTAGACACAATCAAATACTTAGGAATAAATACTTCTAAAAATCCAGCAGACTACATAACACTAAACATTAAACCATTATACTCCCTTATTAAAACTAAAACACAATCTTGGACTAGACTACCCTTAGGAGTATGGGGCCGCATTAACCTCATAAAAATGATACTACTCCCCAAAATATTATACATACTCTGGCACACCCCAACATATATACCTCTAAAACACTTTAAAATAATGGAGTCCCTTCTCAAGCCCTTTGTGTGGGGAAAAAATAGACATAAGATTGCATGGCAAACCCTCAAAAACCCAACAGACAGGGGGGGTACAGCACTTCCGGACCTTAATCACTACTATATTGCGTCCCAACTCTCCCAACTATACCATATAGATAAGGTGGACAGTGAAAGATTTCGGATGCTAATCTGCCCACAATGGGCCCAAGGAACCTTAGATTCCATATACGCTATCACTGTGGGCACTAAGACCAACGAAGGCAACACACACAAAACATCCTTGTTGTATCAATACAGACGCATCTGGGAACTTGCAAACAGCAAACTCAATATACCTAGACACAACGACTTCACTCCCCTATGGTGCAACAGAGACCTACAAGAACTCCATAATATTCACGACCCGAAACCTTGGCTGGAGAGGGGTATACTCTACTTACATCATGTCTGGTCAAACGGAACCCTTAAAAACTTTGACACCCTTAAGGAGGAATTCCATCTAGCCAACAATATGGTATTCAGATTTCTCCAATTGAGACACGCACTACAGGCACAATTCCCGCAACCCCCACCACAGTCAACCCCCAATCCCCTAATAGCAATCATAAAAGACACAGACCCAAAAAAATTAATATCTTGTTTCTACAATATGCTCACTATCCCAATAGCCACAAAAATAATATACGGTCTCAAGTCCCGCTGGGAAAGGGATCTGGGTAACCTAGAAGATGAGGAATGGGAAGAAGCACTGGATACATGTAAGGAGGTATCTCCCAAACTGTCAGACAGGTTGACACAATTAAATATAATACACCGTACATACCTAACTCCGCATAGGATAGCCAGATACAAACACAACTGTCCAACACTGTGCCCAATGTGTAGGTCCCCGGAGAGCTCGTTCTACCATCTCCTCTGGTCATGCCCTCAGATACAAGGCCTATGGAAACAGATAGTGACCTTCCTTTATGACAACATGGGCTCACCTGTGACACTGGACCCCAAACAATGCCTGTTGGGTGTGTTCCCAAACCCACTGGAAAAATACACCAAGGTATTTTTACAGGAGACCCTGTTCTCATGCAGAAAGATAATAGCTAGGAAATGGATGCGTCCCCTACCACCCGAGACTAAAGAATGGAAAGCAGAGGTAAATGGGACACTCCCATATAAACGGGTGATATACATCAATAGAGGCTGCCCTGACAAATACAATAGAATATGGGATCGATGGCTACAGGACTCGGAAACCTGCTCATGACCAATATAAATTTCTATGCACTGGAGAAATACCTTTCCTCAATGAAAATACTATAATTATACCCTATATTAAAAGATAATAACAAAAGAAAACATCAGAAGAAATGTACTACAGACCACTTATATATGTAACTATTTTTACATCACGTACAATTACATTGCAATGTATACATGTATAAATACGTGCAAATGATATGACCTGTATGTATTCTGATTCACAATAAAAAACTTTGTTGGGAAAAAAAAAAAAACTTGCAGTAATGCAATGAAATATATGGCATTAAACTTTCAGTAAAGCACAGAACTATATCTCATTAAACTTGCAGTAATGCAATGAAATATGTGGCGTTAAATTTGCAGTAACACAATGAAATATACAGCCTTAAACTTGCAATTATGCAATTAACTATATGGCGTTAAACTTGCAGTACCACATAGAACTATATGGTGCCGTTAAACTTGCAGTAATGCAATGAAATATATGGCATTAAACTTGCAGTATCGCACAGAACTATATGACATTAAACTGGCAGTAATGCAATGAAATATATGGCGTTAAATTTGCAGTAACGCAATGAAATATACAGCATTAAACTTGCAGTAACGCAGTGAACTATATTTAGTTAAACTTGCAGTAACACATAGAACTATATGATGTTGAACTTACCATAACTCAATTAAATATATGGTGTTAAACATGCAGTAACGCACAGAACCATATATCGTTAAACCTGCAGAAACGCAATGAACTATATGGAGTTAAACTTGTAGTAACACAATGAAATATATGGTGTTAAACTTGCAGTAACGCACAAAACTATATGGTGTTAAACTTGCAGTAATTCAATGAAATATATTGCATTAAACTTGCAGTAATGCACAGAACTATATGGCGTTAAACTTGCAGTAATGCAATGAAATATATGGCGTTAAACTTGCAGTAATGCACAGAACTGTATGGCGTCAAACTTGTAGTAACGCAATGAACTATATGGCATTAAATTTGCAGTAACGCAACAAAATATACAGCATTAAACTTGCAGTAATGCAATGAACTATATGGCGTTAAACTTGCAGTAACGCAATGAAATATATAGCGTTAAACTTGCAGTAACGCAATGAAATATATGGTGTTAAATTTGCAATAACACAATGAAATATATGGCGTTAAACTTGCAGTAACGCAATGAAATATACAGCGTTAAACTTCTAGTAACACATAGAACTATATGGCGTTAAACTTGCAGTAATGCACAGAACTATATGGCATTAAACCTGCAGTAATGCAATGAAATATATGGCGTTAAATTTGCAGTCACGCAATGAAATATAAAGCATTAAACTTGCAGTAACACAATGAACTATATGGCATTAAACTTGCAGTAACGCAACAAAATATATAGCGTTAAACTTGCAATAACGCAATGAAATATCTGGTGTTAAATTTGCAGTAACACAATGAAATATATGGTGTTAAATTTGCAGTAACACAGTGAAATATATGGCATTAAACTTGCAGTAGCGCAATGAAATATACAGCATTAAACTTCCAGTAACACATAGAACTATATGGCGTTAAACTTGCAGTAATGCACAGAACTATATCATGTTAAACTTGCAGTAATGCAATTGAATATATGGCGTTAAACTTGCAGTAACACAATGAAATATTTAGCATTAAACTTGCAGTAACACAATGAAATATATGGTGCTAAACATGCAGTAACGCACAGAACTGTATGCGTTAAATTTGCAGTAACGCAATGAACTATATGGCGTTAAAATTGCAGTAATGAAATTAAATATATGGCGTTAAACTTTCAGTAACGCACAGAACTATGTGGCGTTAAACTTGCAGTAATGCACAGAACTATATCATGTTAAACTTGCAGTAATGCAATTGAATATATGGCGTTAAATTTGCAGTCACGCAATGAAATATAAAGCATTAAACTTGCAGTAACACAATGAACTACATGGAGTTAAACTTGCAGTAATGCAATGGAATATATAGCGTTAAACTTGCAGTAATGCAATGGAATATATGGTGTTAAATTTGTAGTAACACAATGAAATATATGGCGTTAAACTTGCAGTAACGCAATGAAATGAAAAGGGTGCACAATATGGGCCCACTTGGGTGAGAGTGTGGCCATCCCACCCCTGGTGTATTTAGTTAGTGAAGCTAAATAGGAAGGATACTGCCCCTTTAAGGATAAGGAAAGCAGATTGCTGGCAGGATCCAATAAGAATTCAGGGAAGGTTCTGGAATACTGAAGAGGCTATATAAGGGGGTTATGCATAGGAATTCCCCCTCTTCCGGGAAACCAGCTGAGAAGACAGGAGCCCCTCCCGCCCGCCCTTGTCGCGAGCACTTTTATGTGGTAGGGTCACCCTGGAGGTCAGGGGGACTGGTTATTGATATTATATTGTGGATGGCTGCTCGAGTTCTGATAACTGAGCGGATAATAATAAAATAATATTGGTTGATCAATGATGTTATTGTTTGTTAATAAAAGAGTAATAAATATTTATGTGTTTAAACCAATAAAGGTGCCGCGGCCATATTTTTGCCATAATTCAATGTTTGGTGTTGTTTATCATGATGGTTTAATGGGTTTAGATTGTAGTTGGGTGGTGTGGCCTACAGTCTCATATACAACGTTAAACTTATAGTAATGCAACAAAATATATGGTGTTAAATTTGCAGTAACACAATGAAATATATGGCATTAAACTTGCAGTAACACAATGAAATATACAGCGTTAAACTTCCAGTAACACATAGAACTATATGGCATTAAACTTGCAGTAATGCAATGAAATATAAGGCGTTAAAGTTGCAGTAACGCAATGAAATATATGGTGTCAAACATGCAGTAACGCACAAAACTATATGGCGTTAAACTTGCAGTAATGCAATGAAATATATGGCATTAAACTTGCAGTAATGCACAAAACTATATAACATTAAACTTGCAGTAACGGAATTAACTATATGGCGTTAAACTTGCAGTAACACATAGAACTCTATGGCCTTAAACTTGCAGTAATGCAATGAAATATATGGTGTTAAACTTGCAGTAACGCACAGGACTATATGACGTTAAACTTGCAGTAATGCAATGAAATCTATGGCGTTAAATTTGCAGTAATGCAATGAAATATACAGCGTTAAAATTGCAGTAATGCAATGAACTGTATGGAGTTAAACTTGCAGTAACACATAGAACTATATGGCATTAAACTTGCAGTAATGCAATGGAATATATGGTGTTAAATTTGCAGTAATACAATGAAATACATACCATTAAACTGGTAGTAACACATAGAACTATATGGCATTAAACTTCCAGTAATGCAATGAAATATATGGCATTAAACTTACAGTAACGCAATTAAATATATAGCATTAAACCTACAGTAACGCAATGAAATATATGGTGTTAAATTTGCAGTAACACAATGAAATATATGGCGTTAAACTTGCAGTAACTCAATGAAATATAAATAGTTAAACTTGCAGTAACACACAGAACTATATGGTGTTAAACTTGCTGTAATGCAATGAAATATATGGCATTTAACTTGCAGTAATGCACAGAATTATATAGCGTTAAACTTGCAGTAATGCAATGAAATATATAGCATTAAACTTGCAGTAATGCACAGAACTATATGGCGTTAAATTTGCTGTAACGCAATGAAATATATGACGTTAAACTTGCAATAACGCAATGAAATTTACAGCGTTAAACTTACAGTAACACATAGAACTATATGGCATTAAACTTGCAGTAATGCAATGAAATATATGGCATTAAACTTGCAGTAACGAAAAGAAATATATGGCATTAAACTTGCAGTAACGCAACAAAATATATAGCGTTAAACTTGCAATAACGCAATGAAATATCTGGTGTTAAATTTGCAGTAACACAATGAAATATATAGCGTTAAACTTGCAGTAACACAATGAAATATATGGTGTTAAATTTGCAGTAACACAGTGAAATATATGGCGTTAAACTTGCAGTAGCGCAATGAAATATACAGCATTAAACTTCCAGTAACACATAGAACTATATGGCGTTAAACTTGCAGTAATGCACAGAACTATATCATGTTAAACTTGCAGTAATGCAATTGAATATATGGCGTTAAACTTGCAGTAACACAATGAAATACTTAGCATTAGACTTGCAGTAACACAATGAAATATATGGTGCTAAACATGCAGTAACGCACAGAACTGTATGCGTTAAATTTGCAGTAACGCAATGAACTATATGGCGTTAAAATTGCAGTAATGCAATTAAATATATGGCGTTAAACTTTCAGTAACGCACAGAACTATGTGGCGTTAAACTTGCAGTAATGCAATGAAATATATGGCGTTAAATTTGCAGCAACGCAATGAAATATGCAGTGTTAAACTTGCAGTAAGGTAATGAACTATATGGAGTAAAACTTTCAGTAACACATAGAACTATATGGCATTAAACTTGCAATAATGCAATGGAATATATGGTGTTAAATTTGCAGTAACACAATCAAATATATAGCGTTAAACTTTCAGTAACACATAGAACTATATGGCATTAAACTTGCAATAATGCAATGGAATATATGGTGTTAAACTTGCAGTAATGCAATTACATATACCGCATTAAACTTGCAGTAACGCAATTAAATATATGGTGTTAAACATGCAGTAACACACAAAACTATATGGCGTTAAACTTGCAGTAATGCAATGAAATATATGGCATTAAACTTGCAGTAATGCACAGAACCAAATGGAGTTAAACTTGCAGTAATGCAATGAAATATATGGCATTAAACTTTCAGTAAAGCACAGAACTATATCTCATTAAACTTGCAGTAATGCAATGAAATATATGGCGTTAAATTTGCAGTAACGCAATGAAATATACAGCCTTAAACTTGCAATTATGCAATTAACTATATGGCGTTAAACTTGCAGTACCACATAGAACTATATGGTGCCGTTAAACTTGCAGTAATGCAATGAAATATATGGCATTAAACTTGCAGTATCGCACAGAACTATATGACATTAAACTGGCAGTAATGCAATGAAATATATGGCGTTAAATTTGCAGTAACGCAATGAAATATACAGCATTAAACTTGCAGTAACGCAGTGAACTATATTTAGTTAAACTTGTAGTAACACATAGAACTATATGATGTTGAACTTACCATAACTCAATTCAATATATGGTGTTAAACATGCAGTAACGCACAGAACTATATATTGTTAAACTTGCAGAAACGCAATGAACTATATGGAGTTAAACTTGTAGTAACGCAATGAAATATATGGTGTTAAACTTGCAGTAACGCACAGAACTATATGGTGTTAAACTTGCAGTAATGCAATGAAATATATTGCATTAAACTTGCAGTAATGCACAGAACTATATGGCGTTAAACTTGCAGTAATGCAATGAAATATATGGCGTTAAACTTGCAGTAATGCACAGAACTGTATGGTGTCAAACTTGTAGTAACGCAATGAACTATATGGCATTAAATTTGCAGTAACGCAACAAAATATACAGCATTAAACTTGCAGTAATGCAATGAACTATATGGCGTTAAACTTGCAGTAACGCAATGAAATATATAGCGTTAAACTTGCAGTAATGCAATGAAATATATGGTGTTAAATTTGCAATAACACAATGAAATATATGGCGTTAAACTTGCAGTAACGCAATGAAATATACAGCGTTAAACTTCCAGTAACACATAGAACTATATGGCGTTAAACTTGCAGTAATGCACAGAACTATATGGCATTAAACCTGCAGTAATGCAATGAAATATATGGCGTTAAATTTGCAGTCACGCAATGAAATATAAAGCATTAAACTTGCAGTAACACAATGAACTATATGGAGTTAAACTTGCAGTAATGCAATGGAATATATAGCGTTAAACTTGCAGTAATGCAATGGAATATATGGTGTTAAATTTGTAGTAACACAATGAAATATATGGCATTAAACTTGCAGTAACGCAATGAAATGAAAAGGGGGCACAATATGGGCCCACTTGGGTGAGAGTGTGGCCATCCCACCCCTGGTGTATTTAGTTAGTGAAGCTAAATAGGAAGGATACTGCCCCTTTAAGGATAAGGAAAGCAGATTGCTGGCAGGATCCAATAAGAATTCAGGGAAGGTTCTGGAATACTGAAGAGGCTATATAAGGGGGTTATGCATAGGAATTCCCCCTCTTCCGGGAAACCAGCTGAGAAGACAGGAGCCCCCTCCCGCCCGCCCTTGTCGCGAGCACTTTTATGTGGTAGGGTCACCCTGGAGGTCAGGGGGGACTGGTTATTGATATTATATTGTGGATGGCTGCTCGAGTTCTGATAACTGAGTGGATAATAATAAAATAATATTGGTTGATCAATGATGTTATTGTTTGTTAATAAAAGAGTAATAAATATTTATGTGTTTAAACCAATAAAGGTGCCGCGGCCATATTTTTGCCATAATTCAATGTTTGGTGTTGTTTATCATGATGGTTTAATGGGTTTAGATTGTAGTTGGGTGGTGTGGCCTACAGTCTCATATACAACGTTAAACTTACAGTAATGCAACAAAATATATGGTGTTAAATTTGCAGTAACACAATGAAATATATGGCATTAAGCTTGCAGTAACACAATGAAATATACAGCGTTAAACTTCCAGTAACACATAGAACTATATGGCCTTAAACTTGCAGTAATGCAATGAAATATATAGCGTTAAACTTGCAGTAATGCAATTAAATATATGGCATTAAATTTGCAGTAACACAATGAAATATATGGTGTTAAATGTGCAGTAACACAATGAAATATATGACGTTAAACTTGCAGTAACGCAATCAAATATATGACGTTAAACTTGCAGTAACACATAGAACTATATGGCATTAAACTTGCAGTAATGCAATGAAATATAAGGCGTTAAAGTTGCAGTAACGCAATAAAATATATGGTGTCAAACATTCAGTAACGCACAAAACTATATGGCGTTAAACTTGCAGTAATGCAATGAAATATATGGCATTAAACTTGCAGTAATGCACAAAACTATATGGAGTTAAACTTGCAGTAATGCAATGAAATATATGGCATTAAACTTTCAGTAAAGCATAAAATTATGTGGCGTTAAACTTGCAGTAATGCAATTAAATATATGGCGTTAAATTTGCAGTAACGCAATGAAATATACAGCCTTAAACTTGCAATTATGCAATGAATGAATGGCGTTAAACTTGCAGTACCTCATAGAACTATATGGTGCCGTTAAACTTGCAGTAATGCAATGAAATATATGACATTAAACTTGCAGTAACGCACAGAACTATATGACATTAGACTTGCAGTAATGCAATATAATATATGGTGTTAAATTTGCAGTAACACAATGAAATATATGGAGTTAAATGTGCAGTAACACAATGAAATATATGACGTTAAACTTGCAGTAACGCAATCAAATATAAGACGTTAAACTTGCAGTAACACATAGAACTATATGGCATTAAACTTTTAGTAATGCAATGAAATATACGGAATTAAACTTGCAGTAACGTAATGAAATATATGGCATTAAACTTGCATTAACACAATGAAATATATAGCATTAAACTTGCAGTAACGCAATGAAACATATGGTGTTAAATTTGCAGTAACACAATGAAATATATGGCGTTAAACTTGCAGTAACGCAATGAAATATACAAAGTTAAACTTCCAGTAACACATAGAACTATATGGCGTTAAACTTGCAGTAACACACAGAACTATATGGCATTGAACTTACAGTAACACAATGAAATATATGGTGTTAAACATGCAGTTAAGCACAGGACTATATGTCGTTAAACTTGCAGTAACGCACATAACTATATGGCGTTAAATTTTCAGTAACGCAATGAAATATACAGCGTTAAACTTGCAGTAATGCAATGAACTATATGGCGTTAAACTTTTAGTAACACGTAGAACTATATGGCATTAAACTAGCAATAACAGAATGAAATATAGGGTGTTACATTTGCAATAACACAATGAAATATATGATGGTAAACTTGCAGTAATGCAATGAAATATATAGCGTTAAACTTTCAGTAATGTACAGAACTATATGATGTTATACTTGCAGTAATGCAATGAAGTACATGGCGTTAAATTTGCAGTAACACAATGAAATTAACAGCGTTAAAATTGCAGTAATGCAATCAACTATATGGAGTTAAACTTGCAGTAACACATAGAACTATATAGCAATTAACTACATGGCGGTAAACTTACAGTAACACATAGAACTCTATGGCCTTAAACTTGCAGTAATGCAATGAAATATATGGCGTTAAACTTGCAGTAACGCACAGAACTATATAACGTTAAACTTGCAGTAAAGGAATTAACTATATGGCGTTAAACTTGCAGTAACACATAGAACTCTATGGCCTTAAATTTGCAGTAATGCAATGAAATATATGGTGTTAAACTTGCAGTAACGCACAGAACTATATGATGTTAAACTTGCAGTAATGCAATGAAATCTATGGTGTTAAATTTGCAGTAATGCAATGAAATATACAGCGTTAAAATTGCAGTAATGCAATGAACTGTATGGAGTTAAACTTGCAGTAACACATAGAACTATGTGGCATTAAACTTGCAGTAATGCAATGGAATATATGGTGTTAAATTTGCAGTAATACAATGAAATATATTCCGTTAAACTGGTAGTAACACATAGAACTATATGGCATTAAACTTGCAGTAATGCAATGAAATATGTGGCATTGAACTTGCAGTAACGCACAGAACTATATGGCGTTTAGCTTGCAGTAATGCAATGAAATATATAGCGTTAAACTTTCAGTAACGTACAGAACTATATGATGTTAAACTTGCAGTAAAGCAATGAAGTACATGGCATTAAATTTGCAGTAACACAATGAAATAAACAGCGTTAAAATTGCAGTAATGCAATGAACTATATGGAGTTAAACTTGCAGTAACACATAGAACTATATAGCAATTAACTACATGGCGGTAAACTTGCAATAACACATAGAACTCTATGGCCTTAAACTTTCAGTAATGCAATGAAATATATTAAATATATATGAAACCCTGCGAGCCACTTACGGATAAATGCCTACAAAATAATAAGTGAACAGTGGAGACCAGCTGCAAACACTCAGTCACGTTCCATATTCGTGCAAAGTATTAAAATAAAAAAACAATGTGTCTGCGCTAGAAAAAATCGCTGCACTCAAAGTGCAGTACCCCTAGGTGCTAAAGTATAAAGTGCACAGTGCTATGTGAAACACAGCAAGTGAGTGATCAAACAAAACAACATATCCATTAAAATATCAAAATAAAATACAAGGGGATATAACAAACAGTGAATAAATGAAGTCCAAAAACGTGTATATCCAATGATATAAAAGTGCCCAAATAAATTAGTCCAAAAATTTGGTGAATTTCACATATCCTATCTTCCAAACTGTGCCACCAAAAAACATGCTATGGTGTCTTCCAGCCGCCCCCACAGGTGTATATGCTCACCTTCCTGTGTGTGACACAGCGATTAGACTATGTCAAACAAAGCCTTGGAGCCACTCCTGTGCTCATTAGGAACCAGCTGTGCAGACTTCCAATGTTCTTCCTGTGTGTGACACAGCGATTAGACTATGTCAAACAAAGCCTTGGAGCCACTCCTGTGCTCATTAGGAACCAGCTGTGCAGACTTCCAATGTTCTCAAGTGGAGATGGTTTATGCAAGAGAAAAAAACTCCATAGCGCAATATGTAGGTATAAAGGATTTTAATCAAATAATCAGCTCCCCTCAGCTCCCCGTGTGTAACGTTACACACGCCGCACCGCACACCACACCGAGAGATTGACCGTTTTATGCTTGTTAAGGATGGTGTACTCACGCACCCACAATATGTGAGTACCCCAGTGAGGGGAGCTGATTATTTGATTAAAATCCTTTATACCTACATATTGCGCTATGGAGTTTTTTTCTCTTGCATAAACCATCTCCACTTGAGAACATTGGAAGTCTGCACAGCTGGTTCCTAATGAGCACAGGAGTGGCTCCAAGGCTTTGTTTGACATAGTCTAATCGCTGTGTCACACACAGGAAGAACATTGGAAGTCTGCACAGCTGGTTCCTAATGAGCACAGGAGTGGCTCCAAGGCTTTGTTTGACATAGTCTAATCGCTGTGTCACACACAGGAAGGTGAGCATATACACCTGTGGGGGCGGCTGGAAGACACCATAGCATGTTTTTTGGTGGCACAGTTTGGAAGATAGGATATGTGAAATTCACCAAATTTTTGGACTAATTTATTTGGGCACTTTTATATCATTGGATATACACGTTTTTGGACTTCATTTATTCACTGTTTGTTATATCCCCTTGTATTTTATTTTGATATTTTAATGGATATGTTGTTTTGTTTGATCACTCACTTGCTGTGTTTCACATAGCACTGTGCACTTTATACTTTAGCACCTAGGGGTACTGCACTTTGAGTGCAGCGATTTTTTCTAGCGCAGACACATTGTTTTTTTATTGCAATGAAATATATGGTGTTAAACTTGCAGTAACGCAAAGAACTATATAATGTTAAACTTGCAGTAACGGAATGAACTATATGGCATTAAACTTGTAGTAACACATAGAACTCTATGGCCTTAAACTTGCAGTAATGCAATGAAATATATGGTGTTAAACTTGCAGTAAAGCACAGAACTATATGATGTTAAACTTGCAGTAATGCAATGAAATCTATGGCGTTAAATTTGCAGTAATGCAATGAAATATACAGCGCTAAAATTGCAGTAACGCAATCAACTGTATGGAGTTAAACTCGCAGTAACACATAGAACTATATGGCATTAAACTTGCAGTAATGCAATGGAATATATGGTGTTAAATTTGCAGTAATACAATGAAATATATACCGTTAAACTGGTAGTAACACAGAACTATATGGCATTAAACTTGCAGTAATGCAATGAAATATATGGCATTAAATTTACAGTAACGCAATTAAATATATAGCGTTAAACCTGCAGTAACGCAATGAAATATATGGTGTTAAATTTGCAGTAACACAATTAAATATACGTCGTTAAACTTGCAGTAACTCAATGAAATATAAAGGGTTAAACTTGCAGTAACACACAGAACTATATGGTGTTAAACTTGCAGTAATGCAATGAAATATATGGCATTTAACTTGCAGTAATGCACAGAACTATATGGCGTTAAACTTGCAGTAATGCAATGAAATATATAGCATTAAACTTGCAGTAATGCACAGAACTATATGGCGTTAAATTTGCTGTAATGCAGTGAAATATATGACGTTAAACTTGCAATAACGCAATGAAATATACAGCGTTAAACTTGCAGTAACACATAGAACTATATGGCATTAAACTTGCAGTAATGCAATGAAATATATGGCATTAAACTTGCAGTAACGCAAAGAAATATATGGCATTAAACTTGCAGTAACGCACAAAATATATAACGTTAAACTTGCAATAACACAATGAAATATCTGTGTTAAATTTGCAGTAACACAATGAAATATATAGCGTTAAACTTGCAGTAACGCAATGAAATATATGGTGTTAAATTTGCAGTAACACAGTGAAATATATGGCGTTAAACTTGCAGTAGCGCAATGAAATATACAGCATTAAACTTCCAGTAACACATACAACTATATGGAGTTAAACTTGCAGTAATGCACAGAACTATATCATGTTAAACTTGCAGTAATGCAATTGAATATATGGCGTTAAACTTGCAGTAACACAATGAAATATAAAGCATTAAACTTGAAGTAACGCAATGAAATATATGGTGCTAAACATGCAGTAACGCACAGAATTGTATGACGTTAAATTTGCAGTAACGCAATGAACTATATGGCGTTAAACTTGCAGTAATGCAATTAAATATATGGCGTTAAACTTTCAGTAACGCACAGAACTATGTGGCGTTAAACTTGCAGTAATGCAATGAAATATATGGCGTTAAATTTGCAGTAACGCAATGAAATATGCGGAGTTAAACTTGCAGTAAGGCAATGAACTATATGGAGTAAAACTTTCAGTAACACATAGAACTATATGGCATTAAACTTGCAGTAATGCAATGGAATATATGGTGTTAAATTTGCAGTAACACAATGAAATATATAGTGTTAATCTTGCAGTAAGACATAGAACTATATGGCATTAAACTTGCAGTAATGCAATGAAATATACGGCATTAAACTTGCAGTAACGCAATTAAATATATGGTGTTAACCTCCCTGGCGGTATGATTATTTCGGATTTTAGGTGCTGAAAGCGGTACAATTATTTTGCATGGAAATTTGGCGTTTTATATTGTAGGTCTGTAATTCTTAACAATAACACACTTAAATCTGTCCAAACAAGAGTCTAGTAGATATCCCGGGTATGATAAAGTTTGAAACACAAAAACATAAATTATAATATAATAAATAAAAATAAATAATTAAAAAAATAAAAATAAAATAATAATAAAATACGTTTCCCCACGATTCACTATCGCTCAATTCTGCAAGTGTTCTAATTTACTATCGCTGTTTTCTAGCTGGTCTAAAACCACTTTTGACGTAAAGGGACACTTTTTGGTTGCTATGGACAATCTCCAGTTTCCAGGCAGAAAGAACAGTATATATAATATAAAACTGCATGCAGGGCATGGGCCAAAGCACTGGGGACAAAAGGGATGTGAAATAATTTCATACAGTACTGTAATCTGTAAGATTACAGTACTGTATGTGTTATGCTTTTTTACAGTTTTTTGAATTTGCCGCCAGGCTCCGCCCCCGTGCGTCGCGCCGCTCGCAGGGAACGGAGTCTGGCACAGAGAGGCTTCGGGCAGAGGACGGAGCCCTCGGACACTGCGGGGGACATCGGAGGATCCTGGGGACAAGGTAAGTAACGCCGCCCCAGGATCCTGCAATGCGATCCCGAGTGTGGCTCGGGGTTACCGCTAATGGGACTGAATTTTAACCCCGAGCCACACTCGGGAAAACCGCCAGGGGGGCTACACATGCAGTAACACACAAAACTATATGGCGTTAAACTTGCAGTAATGCAATGAAATATATGGCATTAAACTTGCAGTAATGAACAGAACCAAATGGAGTTAAACTTGCAGTAATGTAATGAAATATATGGCATTAAACTTTCAGTAAAGCACAGAACTATATCTCGTTAAACTTGCAGTAATGCAATGAAATATATGGCTTTAAATTTGCAGTAACGCAATAAAATATACAGCCTTAAACTTGCAATTATGCAATTAACTATATGGCGTTAAACTTGCACTACCACGTAGAACTATATGGTGCCGTTAAACTTGCAGTAATGCAATGAAATATATGGCATTAAACTTGCAGTATCGCACAGAACTATATGACATTAAACTTGCAGTAATGCAATGAAATATATGGCGTTATATTTGCAGTAACGCAAAGAAATATACAGCATTAAACTTGCAGTAACGCAGTGAACTATATTTAGTTAAACTTGCAGTAACACATAGAACTATATGATGTTGAACTTACCATAACTCAATGAAATATATGGTGTTAAACATGCAGTAACGCACAGAACTATATGTCTTTAAACTTGCAGTAACGCAATGAACTATATGGAGTTAAACTTGTAGTAACACAATGAAATATACTGTGTTAAACTTGCAGTAACGCACAGAACTATATGGTGTTAAACTTGCAGTAATGCAATGAAATATATTGCATTAAACATGCAGTAATGCACAGAACTATATGGGGTTAAACTTGCAGTAATGCAATCAAGTATATGGCGTTAAACTTGCAGTAATGCACAAAACTGTATGGCGTCAAACTTGTAGTAACGCAATGAACTATATGGCATTAAATTTGCAGTAATGCATTGAAATATACAGCGTTAAACTTCCAGTAACTCATAGAACTATATGGCGTTAAACTTGCAGTAATGCACAGAACTATATGGCTTTAAACTTGCAGTAATGCAATGAAATATATGACATTAAATTTGCAGTAACGCATTGAAATATAAAGCATTAAACTTGCAGTAACACAATGAACTATATGGAGTTAAACTTGCAGTAACACATGGAACTATATGGCGTTAATCTTGCAGTAATGCAATGAAATATATGGTGTTAAATTTGTAGTAACACAATGAAATATATGGCGTTAAACTTGCAGTAACGCAATCAAATATACAGCATTAAACTTGCAGTAACACATAGAACTATATAGCATTAAACTTGCAGTAATGCAATGGAATATATGGTGTTAAATTTGTAGTAACACAATGAAATATATGGCGTTAAACTTGCAGTAACGCAATTAAATATACAACGTTAAACTTACAGTAATGCAACAAAATATATGGTGTTAAATTTGCAGTAACACACTGAAATATATGGCATTAAACTTGCAGTAACACAATGAAATATACAGCATTAAACTTCCAGTAACACATAGAACTATATGGCCTTAAACTTGCAGTAATGCAATTAAATATATAGCATTAAACTTGCAGTAACACAATTAAATATATGGCATTAAATTTGCAGTAACACAATGAAATATATGGTGTTAAATGTGCAGTAACACAATGAAATATATGACGTTAAACTTGCAGTAACGCAATCAAATATATGACGTTAAACTTGCAGTAACACATAGAACTATATGGCATTAAACTTGCAGTAATGCAATGAAATATAAGGCGTTAAAGTTGCAGTAACGCAATGAAATATATGGTGTTAAACATGCAGTAACGCACAAAACTATATGGCGTTAAACTTGCAGTAATGCAATGAAATATATGGCATTAAACTTGCAGTAATGCACAGAACTATATGGAGTTAAACTTGCAGTAATGCAATGAAATATATGGCATTAAACTTTCAGTAAAGCATAAAACTATATGGCGTTAAACTTGCAGTAATGCAATTAATTATATGGCATTAAATTTACAGTAACGCCATGAAATATACAGCCTTAAACTTGCAATTATGCAAAGAACTATATGGCGTTAAACTTGCAGTACCTCATAGAACTATATGGTGCCGTTAAACTTGCAGTAATGCAATGAAATATATGGCATTAAACTTGCAGTAACGCACAGAACTATATGACATTAAACTTGCAGTAATGCAATATAATATATGGTGTTAAATTTGCAGTAACACAATGAAATATATGGAGTTAAATATGCAGTAACAAAATGAAATTTATGACTTTAAACTTGCAGTAACGCAATCAAATATAAGACGTTAAACTTGCAGTAACACATAGAACTATATGGCATTAAACTTGCAGTAATGCAATGGAATATACGGTGTTAAACTTGCAGTAACGTAATGAAATATATGGCATTAAACTTGCAGAAACGCAATGAAATATATAGCATTAAACCTGCAGTAACGCAATGAATCATATGGTGTTAAATTTGCAGTAACACAATGAAATATATGGCGTTAAACGTGCATTAACGCAATGAAATATACAGCTTTAAACTTCCAGTAACCCATAGAACTATATGGCGTTAAACTTGCAGTAACACACAGAACTATATGGCATTGAACTTACAGTAACACAATGAAATATATGGTGTTAAACATGCAGTTAAACACAGGACTATATGTCTTTAAACTTGCAGTAACGCACAGAACTATATGGCGTTAAATTTGCAGTAACGCAATGAAATATACAGCGTTAAACTTGCAGTAATGCAATGAACTATATGGTGTTACACTTTCAGTAACCCGTAGAACTATATGGCGTTAAACCAGCAATAACAGAATGAAATATAGGGTGTTACATTTGCAGTAACACAATGAAATATATGATGTTAAACTTGCAGTAATACAACATAAACATGGAATAAAGCACAGAACTGAATGGCGTTAAACTTGCAGTAACGCATTTAACTATATGGCGTTAAACTTGCAGTAATGCAATGAAATATTCGGTGTTAAACTAGCAGTAATGCACAGAAATATATGGAGTTAAACTTGCAGTAATGCAATAAAATATATATTGTTAAACTTGCAGTAATGCACAGAACTATATGGCCTTAAACTTGCAGTAACGCAATGAACTATATGGTATTAAATTTGCAGTAACACAATGAAATATATGGTGTTAAATGTTCAGTAACACAATCAAATATATGATGTTAAACTTGCAGTAACACATAGAACTATATGGCATTAAACTTGCAGTAATGCACTGGAATATACGGAGTTAAACTTGCAGTAACGCAATGAAATATATGGCATTAAACTTGCAGTAACGCAATGAAATATATAGCATTAAACTTGCAGTCACGCAATGAAACATATGGTGTTAAATTTGCAGTAATACAATGAAATATATGGCATTAAACTTGCAGTAACGCAATGAAATATACAGTGTTAAATTTCCACTAACACATAGAACTATATGGCGTTAAACTTTCAGTAACACACAGAACTATATGGCATTGAACTTCAGTAACACACAGAACTATATGGCATTGAACTTACAGTAACACAAAGAAATATATGCTGTTAAACATGCAGAGAACTATATGTCGTTAAACTTGCAGTAACGCAATGAACTATATGGCGTTAAACTTGCAGTAAAGCAATTAAATGTATGGTGTTAAACTTGCAGTAACACAAAGAACTATATGGCGTTAAAATTGCAGTAATGCAATGAAATATATGGCGTTAAATTTGCAGTAATGCAATGAAATATACAGCATTAAACTTGCAGTAACGCAATTAACTATATTTACTTGCGGTAACACAGAATTATATGGCGTTGAACTTACAGTAACGCAATGAAATATATGGTGTTAAATATGCAGTAATGCACAGAACTATATGTCATTAAACTTGCTGTAATGCAATTAACTATATGTCATTAAACTTGCAGTAACACAATTAAATATACGTTGTTAAACTTGCAGTAACACACAGAACTATATGGTGTTAAACTTGCAGTAATGCAATTAAATATATGGCATTAAACTTGCAGTAATGCACAGAACTATATGGCGTTAAACTTGCAGTAATGCAGTGAAATATATGGCGTTAAACTTGCAGTAATGCACTGAACTATATGGCGTTAAACTTGCAGTAATGCAATTAACTATATGGCGTTAAATTTGCAATAACGCAATGAAATATATGGTGTTAAACATGCAGTAACGCACATAACTATATGTCGTTAAACTTGCTGTAATTCAATTAACTATAGGGCGTTAAACTTGCAGTAACACAATGAAATATACGTTATTAAACTTGCAGTAACACACATAAATATATGATGTTAAATTTGCAGTAATGCAATGAAATATATGGCATTAAACTTGCAGTAACGCACACAACTATATGGCGTTAAACTTGCAGTAATGCAATGAAATATATGGCGTTAAGCTTGCAGTAATGCACAGAACTATATGACTTTAAACTTGCAGTAATGCAATGAAATATATGGCGTTAAACTTGCAGTAATGCACAGAGCTATATGGCGTTAAACTTACAGTAATGCAACAACCTATATGGCGTTAAATTTGCAATAACTCAATGAAATATACAGCGTTAAACTTGCAGTAATGCTGTGAACTATATGTCGTTAAACATACAGTAACACATAGAACTATATGGCGTTAAACTTGCAGTAACGCAATGAAATATATAGCGTTAAACTTGCAGTAACGCAATGAAATATATGGTGTTAAATTTTCAGGAACACAATTAAATATATGGCGTTAAACTTGCAGTAACGCAATGAAATATACAGCATTAAACGTCCAGTAACACATATAACTATATGGCGTTAAACTTGCAGTAATGCAATGAAATATTCAGCATTAAACGTCCAGTAACACATATAACTATATGGCGTTAAACTTGCAGTAATGCAATGAAATATATGGCGTTAAACTTACAGTAATGCACAGAGCTATATGGCGTTAAACTTCCAGTAATGCAATGAACTATATGGCTTTAATTTTGCAGTAACGCAATGAAATATACAGCGTTAAACTTGCAGTAATGCTGTGAACTATATGTCGTTAAACTTACAGTAACACGTAGAACTATATGTCGTTAAACTTGCAGTAATTCAGTGAAATATATAGCATTAAACTTGCAGTAAAGCACAGAACTATATCGTGTTAAATTTGCAGTAACGCAATGAAATATACAGCGTTAAACTTGCAGTAATGCAATGATCTTTCAGTAACTCATAGAACTATATGGCGTTAAACTTGCAGTAATGCAATGAAATATACGTCATTAAACTTGCAGTAACGCAATGAAATATATGGTGTTAAACTTGCAGTAACGCAATGAAATATACAGCGTTAAACTTGCAGTAATGCTGTGAACTATATGTCGTTAAACTTACAGTAACACATAGAACTATATGGCGTTAATCTTGCAGTAATTCAGTGAAATATATAGTATTAAACTTGCAGTAATGCACAGAACTATATGGCGTTAAATTTGCAGTAAGGCAATGAAATATACAGCGTTAAACTTGCAGTAATGCAATGAACTTTCAGTAACGCAATGAACTATATGGTATTAAATTTGCAGTAACGCAATGAAATATACAGCGTTAAACTTGCAGTAATACAATGAAATGTACGGCGTTAAACTTGCCGTAATGCAATTAAATATATAGCGTTAAACTTGCAGTAACTCAATGAAATATATGGTGTTAAATTTGCCGTAACACAATGAAATATATGGTTTTAAATGTGCAGTAACACATTCAAATATATGACGTTAAACTTGCAGTAACGCAATGAAATATATGGCATGAAACTTGCAGTAACGCAATGAAAAATATAGCATTAAACTTGCAGTAACGCAATGAAACATATGGTGGTAAATTTGCAGTAACACAATGAAATATACAGCGTTAAATTTCCACTAACACATAGAACTATATGGCGTTAAACTTGCAGTAAGACACAGAACTATATGGCGTTGAAATTACAGTAACACAATGAAATATATGCTGTTAAACATGCAGTTAAGCAGAGAATTATATGTCATTAAACTTGCAGTAACGCAATGAACTATATGGCGTTAAACTTGAAGTAACGCAATGAAATATTCGGCGTTAAACTTGCAGTAATGCAATGAACTATATGGCGTTAAACTTTCAGTAACGCGTAGAACTATATGGCGTTAAACTTGCAGTAACACAATGAAATATAGGGTATTAAATTTGCAGTAACACAATTAAATATATGATGTTAAACTTGCAGTAATGCAATGAAATATACAGCGTTAAACTTGCAGTAACACAATAAATTATATGGCGTTAAACATGGAATAAAGCACAGAACTGAATGGCATTAAACTTGCAGTAACGCAATGAACTATATGGCGTTAAACTTGCAGTATTGCAGTGAAATATACGATGTTAAACTTGCAGTAACGGACAGAACTATATGATGTTAAACTTACAGTAATGCAATGAAATATATGGCATTAAACTTGCAGTAATGCACAAAACTATATGGAGTTAAACTTGCAGTAATGCAATGAAATATGTAACGAGCCCCCTTGCTCGCTCGGTTCCACTCTCCCGACACTCCTCTGCAGCTATTGAATCAGATTGCAACGTCTGATGGTTCGGTCATCTAATGCTCCGGGATTAGAACTTCAGCTATGTGTTGTTCTAACCCAGTTGTGATAGCTCAGAACAAACACCAGGCAGGCTGTATGTAAGTTCAACCAGGAATCTATCTTTATTGACAAAATACAGGCTTTTATACACTCAAAGTGTAGGTGCAGACCTCCTGCTCATATTACTCTAACAATACAGCTGTAACCTAATTAACCTAATTAACATGAGCTAATTAACTAATCCCTTTAGACAGACTAGATGACTCAGACATGACCGTTAGGCCAGACTGGCCGTCTTGTAGTTCAGAAAATCCAATCAACATTATCACAATCAATATAGACTCTTCTTCACACAATAGCAGAGTTAATTAACACAAATAACAATGGGGATCTAATGACTCTTAGATCCCATAGTAGACTTATTTACAATAAACATTTTAGAAGACAATAGACAGACAGGTGTTGGAATTTACATCAGCATCTCCTAACAGTATCTGTCCCAGCATTATGAATCAGCCACTATTCCAATGTGGCAAATCCAGGGTCCCCAGAGTCTGTGTGTCCTGGGGGACCAGGACCCGAATCCACAGTAATACCACGTCAAGAGTCCCCAGGTATACAGCTCACAAAGAGCACCGTTCCCCCAAATGCAAGGGCCCCCAATCGATCGGCAAGAGTCTAGCATACAGTCCCCTCTAAAAGTCTCTCTCCCGGCTAGGTCTGTCACATTTCTCCCCTTTTGGCAGGAGACTAACACAGGAGGAGACCCCAGACAGATTGACTCCGAAGTTAGTCAGTAGTTCCAGTCCTCTAATGCCTGTACCCATACAGTACCCCAAACAAATTCTTCCAAACAAAGCATTACTCACCCAGCCAACCTCTGCCTCAGAGAACATATCTGCCGCTGGGGAGAGGCCTGGACTGGCCCTTCTCCCTGGAGTCCTTTCTGCCGCTGGAGAGAAGACAGTGTGTCTGGGCTCACTCCGTCATGCTGTTGGGGATCTGGGCCGACTGCCCAGCATCCCTGGGGTATACAGGTGGAGACTGAAGTCCCATCCACCTTCACAGGACATCCATGCTCTGTTAGTTGAGGGCAAAGTCCAGCAGTACTCGACCCTGTTGCCAGCCCTTCTGCTGGAAACCCCACACCATCTGCCCCGGCTAACTGTTGGGGAGGGACGACGAACACCTCCTCTCCCTTCTCCCCCTGTTCTCCTGATCTGCTGCTGGGAAGTGACCACCTCCTTCTCACCCCGAGCCTCCGGAACCGACGCAGGTGTAGGTAAGAGATCTTGGACCCTTTGTCCGGTTGCCAGCACTTCAGCTGGGGAAGTTCCTTGTAACTTCACAGATACTTTTGTTGGTGCTGGGCAGAGCATAGTGAAGTTTGGCCCTAGTAACAGCTCCTCTTCTGCTGGAGGCTCACCAGGTTGTTCTTCCTCAGCAGAAAAGTCTATCAAATCCCCTGTCTCTGCAACTGGTGTCTGGGGATAAAGGTTCACCATCTCCTGTCCCTGGAACCCAGAAGATGCTATTAGTTCTGGGCAGAGCACAGTGAAACTTGCAGTAACGCAATTAAATATATGGCATTAAACTTGCAGTAATGCAATGAAATATATAGCGTTAAACCTGCAGTAACACAATGAAATATATGGCGTTAAACTTGCAGTAACACAATGAAATATAAAGGGTTAAACTTCCAGTAAAACATAGAACTATATAGCGTTAAATTTGCCATAATGTAATGAAATATACAGCGTTAAACTTGCAATAACACCCAGAACTATATGGTGTTAAACTTACAGTAACGCAATGAATACATACGGTGTTAAACTTGCAGCAACACACAGAACTATATGGTGTTAAACTTGCAGTAATGCAATGAAATATATGGCATTTAACTTGCAGTAACGCACAGAACTATATGGCGTTAAACTTGCAGTAATGCAATCAAATATATAGCATTAAACTTGCAGTAATGCACAGAAGTATATGGCATTAAATTTGCAGTAACGCAATGAGATATATGACATTAAACTTGCAATAACGCAATGAAATATACAGCGTTAAACTTGCAGTAACACATAGAATTATATGGCATTAAACTTGCAGTAATGCAATGAAATATATGGCGTTAAACTTGCAGTAACGCAAGGAAATATATGGTGTTAAATTTGCAGTAATGCAATGAACTATATGGAGTTAAACTTGCAGTAACACATAGAACTATATGGCAATTAACTACATGGCGTTAAAATTGCAGTAATGCAATGAAATATATAGCGTTAAACTTTCAGTAACGTACAGAACTATAATGCAATTAAATATACAGCGTTAAACTTTCAGTAATGCAATTAACTACATGGCGTTAAACTTGCAGTAACACAAAGAACTCTATGGCCTTAAACTTGCATTAATGCAATGAAATATATGGCGTTAAGCTTGCAGTAACGCACAGAACTATATGGCGTTAAACTTGCAGTAATGCAATTAAATATATGGCGTTAAACTTGCAGTAACGCACAGAACTATATGGTGTTAAACTTGCAGTAATGCAATGAAATATATAGCGTTAAACTTTCAGTAACGTACAGAACTATATGACGTTAGACTTGCAGTAATGCAATGAAATATATGTTGTTAAAGTAGCAGTAACGCAATGAAATGTACAGCGTTAAAATTGCAGTAATGCAATGAACTATATGGCGTTAAACTTGCAGTAAAGCAATTAACTTGCAGTAACACATAGAACTATATGGCAATTAACTACATGGTGGTAAACTTGCAGTAACACATAGAACTCTATGGCCTTAAATCTGCAGTAATGCAATGAAATATATTGCGTTAAACTTGCAGTAATGCACAGAACTATATGGCGTTAAACTTGCAGTAACGGAATGAACTATATGGCGTTAAACTTGCTGTAACACATAGAACTCTATGGCCTTAAACTTGCAGTAATGCAATAAAATTTATGGTGTTAAACTTGCAGTAACGCACAGAACTATATGACATTAAACTTGCAGTAATGCAATGAAATATATGGTGTTAAATTTGCAGTAACACAATGAAATATATAGCATTAAACTGGTAGTAACACATAGAACTATATGGCATTAAACTTGCAGTAATGCAATAAAATATACAGTGTTAAACTTGCAGTAATGCAATTAAATATATGGCATTAAACTTGCAGTAACGCAATGAAATATATAGCGTTAAACCTGCAGTAACGCAATTAAATATATGGTGTTAAATTTGCAGTAACACAATGAAATATATGGTGTTAAACTTGCAGTAACACAGTGAAATATAAAGGGTTAAACTTCCAGTAAAACATAGAACTACATAGCATTAAATTTGCCATAATGCAATGAAATATACAGCGTTAAACTTGCAATAACACCCAGAACTATATGGTGTTGAACTTACAGTAACGCAATGAAATATACGGTGTTAAACTTGCAGCAACACACAGAACTATATGGTGTTAAACTTGCAGTAATGCATTGAAATATATGGCATTTAACTTGCAGTAACGCACAGAACTATATGGCATTAAACTTGCAGTAATGCAATGAAATATATAGCATTAAACTTGCAGTAATGCACAGAACTATATGGCGTTAAATTTGCAGTAACGTAATGAAATATATGACGTTAAACTTGCAGTAACGCAATGAAATATACAGCATTAAACTTGCAGTAACACATAGAACTATATGGCATTAAACTTGCAGTAATGCAATGAAATATATGGCGTTAAACTTGCAATAATGCAAAGAAATATATGGCATTAAACTTGCAGTAACGCAACGAAATATATAGTGTTAAACTTGCAGTAATGCAAAGAAATATATGGTGTTAAATTTGCAGTAACACAATGAAATATATAGCGTTAAACTTACATTAACGCAATGAAATATATGGTGTTAAATTTGCAGTAACACAATGAAATATACAGCGTTAAAATTGCAGTAATGCAATGAACTATTTGGAGTTAAACTTGCAGTAACACATAGAACTATATGGCAATTAACTACATGGTGGTAAACTTGCAGTAACACATAGAACTCTATGGCCTTAAACATGCAGTAATGCAATGAAATATATGGCATTAAACTTGCAGTAACGCAAAGAAATATATGGCATTAAACTTGCAGTAACGCAACGAAATATATAGCGTTAAACTTGTAGTAACGCAAAGAAATATATGGTGTTAAATTTGCAGTAACACAATGAAATATATAGTGTTAAACTTGCAGTAACGCAATGAAATATATGGTGTTAAATTTGCAGTAACACAATGAAATATAAGGCATTAAACTTGCAGTAGCGCAATGAAATATACAGCATTAACTATATGGCGTTAAACTTGCAGTAATGTAATGAAATATACGGCATTAAACTTGCAGTAACGCACAGAACTATATGGCGTTGAACTTGCAGTAATGCAATGAAATATATGGTGTTAAACATGCAGTAATGGCTCCGCATGCTATACCATGGCCCCTCAGCTAAAATACGCACCAATGGATGCCTCTCGGGGAAGTTCCAGTTTTCTCGAGGCACGCGACAGGGGTGTCCCCTTTCCCTGGGTCTATTTGCTCTGGTGATGGAGCCCCTGGCTATATTGTTGAGGGCCGACCCTGGGGTAAGGGGACATCAGGTAGGACCTATTGAGGAGAAGTTATCGCTGTACGTGGACGATGCTCTGCTTTATTTAGCGGATGCATCGTCCTCTTTGCAGACTGCACTCAATCTGATTAATCGATTCGGCGGGTATTCGGGGATTCGCATTAATTGGGACAAGTCGGTCCTATTCCCGCTCCATCCCTCGACCCCAAGGGTACCACACCCGCAGCTCAAATGGGTAGATGATTTCAAATACCTGGGGATAAAAATTAGCGGTAAAGTTCAAGACTACATTGATAACAATTTGCTTTTACTCATGACACAGCTTACGGCCAGGTGCGCTGATTGGCGTTCCCTTCCATTGACTCCTGTTGGCAGAGTCAACTTGCTAAAAATGATTTACCTTCTCAAATATCTATATTTCTTTCGCACTACACCCATACCCATCTGTAGGACTTTTTTCTGGAGGCTGGAGAGCCTGCTGATACACTTTCTCTGGGCTGGGAGGCCACCCAGGGTGGCTAAACTGATCTTATATCTCCCTCTTTCGGGGGGGATTGGCGCTACCGAATTTCCAAATTTACTACTGGGCTGCAGTTCTGGTCAGGATTCGGTGGTGGTTCTCCCAGCCCACGAAAATCCCGCGGAGGCAGCCATTCTGGGTTCCTTTGCTGCCTTGAGCAACCTCCCATTTCTGGGGTCTCAGGGCCAGTTTGTCCATGATGACCCCGATGCGAACCACTGTAAGGGTTTGGCAGGAGGCTAGGAAAATATATGGAAAGCCCAATTACATTTAACCTCACATGCCCCTGTGGGGCAACCCTATGCTACCCCATTTTTACACTTTACCGGACCCCTCTCTCTGGGCAAAAAAGGGAATTCTTACATTAAAGCATATAGTCAAGGATGGCAGGCTCATGACTTTCCAAGCCCTTAGACAATCCTTTGCTATTCCGGCCTCCTTCCAGTTCAGATACTGGCAGCTGAAGCACGCCTTTGAGGCTCAGTTCCCTGCCCCCCCTCATTCTGGAACCAGACTCTATTGAAAGGCTCTTGACTTCCAGCGTGATGGGGAAGCCCCTCTCCACATTATACCTATACCTGACAGTGGAATATGATGCCAAACTAACTAAAACCTGGGAAAAGTGGAGGGTTGATATTCCCTCGTTAGATGAGGAGGAATGGAGGGAGTGTGTAATATCCTACATTCCTTCCATGATCGCTGCAAAGGATAGGTTCATACAATTCAAGTTCCTACACAGGGCGTATTTTACCCCACAGAGGTTGGCGCGCATTTACCCCCAGAGAGATCCCAATTGTCAGAGATGCAGACAGGAAGTGGGTACTTTCTGGCATATGGTCTGGTCTTGCCCCAGTCTCCGACTCTTTTGGTCAGCAGTGGCATCCACACTGAGCAATGTCATAGGATCAGACTTGCAGGTGGATCCCCAAATACTATTGCTCAGTCATCTGGAAGATGTTGTGGGTGATAGGTATAGCAAATTGTGTCTAACCTTCACATTGTACTATGCTAGGTGGGAAATTCTATTGCGGTGGAAAATGGTAGAGCCTACTACCCTGGCCTCGTGGATAAGGTCTGTGAATAAGGTACTCCCTCTGTATAGATTAACGTATGAAAGTAGGCAATGCCCGGGGAAGTTTGATAAAATCTGGTCATCCTGGGTCGATGCCTCCGGAGACCCTGATCCCCCTACCCCAAAAACAGGATGTGAAACATAATGGAGGACATCCTATATCTCACGTTTATTCTTCTTATGCCCATTTTCTTTCATCCCATTCCTTCTCCTCCCTCCCTCCCCCCCTCTTTTCCTTTCTTCCTCTCCCCTTCTCCTTCCTTCCCTCTTCCCCCCCCACTTCCCCACCCCGCTGTCCCTACCAGGTTTGAATAGGGGGCCACTCACTTTATACTATCTAAAAATGTATGATGATTTGAGCCTTGAGAGGTATGGTCGAGTGAAACTTCTGATGTTTGCACATCTGGAATATCTGATAAATAATGGTTACTGTTTAAGGGTAAATTTTACTGTCTTTATTCTCACCGTAATGACTGTACTAAATTCTTGTATTGTAGTGCTGATTTGTTCAATAAAAAATTTTCTGTTAAAAAAAAACATGCAGTAACACCCAGAACTATATGTCGTTAACTTGTAGTAACGCTATGAACTATATAGCGTTAAACTTGCAGTAACGCAATGAAATATGCGATGTTAAACTTGCAGTAATGCACAGAAGTATATGGTGTTAAACTTGCAGTAATGCAATTAAATATATGGCATTTAACTTGCAGTAACGCACAGAACTATATGGCGTTAAACTTGCAGTATAGCAATGAAGTATATGGTGTTAAACTTGCAGGAATGCACAGAACTATATGGCGTTAAACTTGCAGTAAAGCAATGAAATATGTGGTGTCAAACTTGCAGTAACACATAGAACTATATAACGTTAAACTTGCAGTAATGCAATGAAATATATGGCGTTAAATTTGCAGTAACGCAATGAAATATACAGCATTAAACTTGCAGGAATGCACAGAACTCTATGGCCTTAAACTTGCAGTAATGCAATAAAATATATGGTGTTAAACTTGCAGTAACGCACAGAACTATATGACATTAAACTTGCAGTAATGCAATGAAATATATGGCGTTAAATTTGCACTAACGCAATGAAATATACAGCGTTAAAATTGCAGTAATGCAATGAACTATATGGAGTTAAGCTTGCAGTAACACATAGAACTATATGGCATTAAACTTGCAGTAATCCTTGGAATATATGGTGTTAAATTTGCAGTAACACAATGAAATATATAGCATTAAACTGGTAGTAACACATAGAACTATATGGCATTAAACTTGCAGTAATGCAATAAAATATATGGCATTAAACTTGCAGTAACGCAATGAAATATATAGTGTTAAACCTGCAGTAACACAATGAAATATATGCCTTTAAACTTGCAGTAACACAATGAAATATAAAGTGTTAAACTTCCAGTAAAACATAGAACTATATAGCGTTAAATTTGCCATAATGCAATGAAATATACAGCATTAAACTTGCAATAACACCCAGAACTATATGGTGTTGAACTTACAGTAACGCAATGAATATATACGGTGTTAAACTTGCAGCAACACACAGAACTATATGGTGTTAAACTTGCAGTAATGCAATGAAATATATGGCATTTAACTTACAGTAATGCACGAAACTATATGGCGTTAAACTTGCAGTAATGCAATGAAATATATAGCATTAAACTTGCAGTAATGCACAGAACTATATGGCGTTAAATTTGCAGTAACGCAATGAAATATATGACGTTAAACTTGCAGTAACGCAATGAAATATACAGCGTTAAACTTGCAGTAACACATAGAACTATATGGCATTAAACTTGCAGTAACGCAATGAATTATATAGCGTTAAACTTGCAGTAACGCAAAGAAATATATGGTGTTAAATTTGCAGTAACACAATGAAATATATAGCGTTAAACTTGCAGTAACGCAATTAAATATATGGTGTTAAATTTGCAGTAACACAATGAAATATATAGTGTTAAACTTGCAGTAGCGCAATGAAATATACAGCATTAAACTTCCAGTAACACATAGAACTATATGGCGTTAAACTTGCAGTAATGCAATGAAATATACGGCATTAAACTTGCAGTAATGCACAGAACTTTATGGCATTGAACCTGCAGAAATGCAATGAAATATAGGGTGTTAAACATGCAGTAACACCCAGAACTATATGTCGTTAACTTGTAGTAACGCTATGAACTATATAGCGTTAAACTTGCAGTAACGCAATGAAATATACAATGTTAAACCTGCAATAATGCACAGAAATATATGGTGTTAAACTTGCAGTAATGCAATGAAATATATGGCATTTAACTTGCAGTAATGCACAGAACTATATGGCGTTAAACTTGCAGTAAAGCAATTAAATATATGGTGTTAAACTTGTAGGAATGCACAGAACTATATGGCGTTAAACTTGCAGTAAAGCAATGAAATATGTGGTGTTAAACTTGCAGTAACACATAGAACTATATGGCATTAAACTTGCAGTAATGCAATGAAATATATGGCGTTAAATTTGCAATAACGCAATGAAATAAACAGCATTAAACTTGCAGTAACGCAATCAAATATGATGTTAAACTTGCATTAACACATAGCACTATATGGCATTAAACTTGCAGTAATACAATGAAATATACAGCGTTAAACTTGCAGTAACGCAATGAAATATATGGTGTTAAACATGCAGTAATGCACAAAACTATATGGCATTAAACTTGCAGTAATCCAATGAAATATATGGCATTAAACTTGCAGTAATGCACAGAACTATATGGAGTTAAACTTGCAGTAATGCAATGAAAAATATGGCATTAAACTTTCAGTAAAGCACAGAACTATATGGCGTTAAACTTGCAGTATTGCAATGAAATATATGGCGTTAAATTTGTAGTAACGCAATGAAATATACAGACTTAAACTTGCAATTATGCAATGAACTATATGGCGTTAAACTTGCAGTACCACATAGAACTATATGGTGCTGTTAAACTTGCAGTAATGCAATGAAATATATGACGTTAAACTTGCAGTAACACATAGAACTATATGGCATTAAACTTGCAGTAATGCAATGGAATATACGGCATTAAACTTGCAGTAATGCAATGAAACATATGGTGTTAAATTTGCAGTAACATAATGAAATATATGGCGCTAAACTTGCAGTAACGCACAGAACTATATGGCTTTAACCTGCTCAGATCCGGGCCATTGCCAAATGACGGCAACAGCGCGGATCTGAAAAACCGGGACGACGTCCATTGACGTCCTCCCCTTTCCTCATTCCCAGCGCGCTCTCGTGAGCGCGCCTCGGGGAAAATCTGTGTTGGCCGTGTCCCTTGGACACAGCCAATCACAGATCGCTGTAAACGGCCAATCACAGCGGCCGTTTACAGCGCGATCGCCGCCTCCAATGAGAGATGATCTAAAAGGTAAACAATTGAGATCATCTCTCATTGCCGGCTCTCTCTCTCCTCACACAGAGACAGCGTGTGAGGAGAGAGAGATTCTGTGAGTAGTAAAACAGCAAAGTGTGCCCAAAAAGTGCCCAACAGTGCCCACAGTGACACCAATATAGTGCCATCTGTGCCCACCTGTGCACATCAGTGCCCACTTGTGCCATCAGTGCATCATCAGTGCCCATCTGTGCCCATCTGTGCCCGTCTGTGCCCATCAGTGCCCATCAGTGCCCGTCTGTGCCCATCAGTGCCCGTCTGTGCCCATCAGTGCCCGTCTGTGCAGTGCGCATCTGTGCAATCAGTGCGCATCTGTGCCAACTCATCAGTGCCCATCTGTGCCATCTCCTCAATGCCCATCTGTGCCATCTCCTCAGTGCCCATCTGTGCCATCTCCTCAGTGCCCATCTGTGCCACCTCATCAGTGCCCATCTGTACCAATCAGTGCCCATCTGTCGCTTCAGTGCACATCTGTGCTGCCTTATCAGTGCCCATCTGTGCTGCCTTATCAGTGCCCATCTGTGCCGCTTCATCAGTGCCCATCTGTGCCGCTTCATCAGTGCCCATCTGTGCCACCTCACCTGTGCCACATCAGTGCATATCTGTGCCCACCTGTGCCGCCTCATTAGTGTAAATCTGTGCACATCTGTGCTGCTTCCTCAGTGCTCATCTGCTGCCTCAGTGCCCATTTGTGCCGCCTCATCAGTGCCCATCAGTGCCCATCTGTGCCGCCTCATCAGTGCCTATCTGTGCGATCAGTGCCCACCTGTGCCGCCTCATCAGTGCACATCTGTGCCATCAATTAGTGCCACCTCATCAGTGCAGGCTTAGCACACAGCTGTGCAATCTCATAAACCACCAGCAGCCATGTCCAAAAAAAGCTTTTCCGCCGAGGAGGCATACCAAATTCTTTCTACGGCCGACGAGAGCAACGCGGAGCTCTCTTTTTCAGATTCCCTCTCCAATTCGGATTCTGCGTAAATTACGAGCCAGTCCTCAGTAGTGAAACACTTACAGACTCGGAGGAAGAAACTCGGCCCGCCAAACGAAGGCGTTCTAGTGAGGAGGCAGTGGCATCCACCAGCACCGCAGTGGCATCCGCCAGCACCGCAGTGGCATCCGCCAGCACCGCAGTGGCACCCGCCAGCATCGCAGTGGCATCCACTAGCACTGCAGTGCCATCCACTAGCACCGCAGTGCCTCGGCAAGAAAGGCCAAGTACCAGTGGGGTGTCACCCCAGCCCCAAAGGGTTAGGTCCCATGCCAGCCTTCCCTTTGCACTTCAGAACCCCTTGTGTCTTCCTCCCAATTCAGGAGAAGCTAGCGTTCCCCCTTTCACGGCCCAGCCAGGAGTCCAGGTGGATACAGGGAATTTCACCCCAATTAATTTTTTTAATTTAATTTTTACGGAGGACATGTTGGCGTCAATTGTGGCCCAGTCCAACCTGTATGCACAGCAATTTATTTTGCAAAATCCCACATCATATTATGCCCGTCCCTTTGAGTGGAGAGACCTGACAGTGGAGGAGTTCAAGGTTTTTTTGGGCCTTACATTGAATATGGGGCTCACTCAAAAAAACGAATTCCGTTCCTATTGGTCAACCCACCCCCTCCACCACATGCCGCTCTTCTCCGCGGTAATGCCCAGAACCAGGTATCTGATGATAATGAGGTTCCTACATTTCAGCGACAATACCCAGTGCCCTCCCCGAACTGATCCAAATTTTGACAGGCTTTACAAAATTCGCCCAATATTAAATTATTTTTCCGAAGTATTCCCCCAGCTGTTCACCCCGGACCAACAAATATGTGTAGATGAGTCCCTTGTGAAATTTAGCGGCAGGCTTAAAATTAAGCAATATATCCCCAGCAAAAGGGCCCGCTATGGGGTGAAGGTGTACAAACTATGTGACCGAGCCACAGGGTACACATATTCCTTCAGGGTGTACGAAGGGAAGGACACCCAGCTGCAGCCTCCTAATTGCCCGGACTACTTGGGAACCAGCGGGAAAGTTGTTTGGGACCTCATATACCCCCTACTCGACAAAGGATACCACCTGTATGTAGATAACTTCTACACTTCTCTGCCCCTGTTCCACAACCTTCATCGGAAGAAGACGCCAGCATGTGGCACCATGAAAAAAAATCGGAAGGGCTTTCCTCAAAGTCTTGTTAATAAGAAGTTGAGAAAAGGAGAAACGGCATGTCTGCGTAACAAAGAGATTCTGGCAGTGAAGTGGAGGGACAGAAGGGATGTGTATATGTTGTCTTCCATCCACAACAACACCTATGTGGAAATCCCCAGAAGGAATGGCCCCATCCAGAAACCCACATGCATCCATCAATACAATTTGTTTATGGGGGGAGTCGACTTTAACGATCAAATGTTGGAACCATATCTTGCCTCAAGAAGGACATACCACTGGTACAAAAAAGTAGCGATTTATTTTTTTCAATTGGCCATATACAACTCCTATATCATTTACTGCAAATCCACCCAAAACCCCCAACGCTTCCTTGGCTACCTGGAGGAAATTTACACTGCCCTTATATTCCCGAACGGCCCACCAGTAAACATCCGATCAGATGTTGTTAGTCGACTCTCCGAGCGCCACTTTCCAGATAAACTCCCTCCCAGACCAACAGGCCAAAGACGCCAAAAAAGATGTAAGGTGTGTACCAGAGCAGGAGTCAGAAGAGACACATCTTATTATTGTGCAGAATGTCCTTCCGAACCAGGCCTCTGTATAGGTGAATGCTTCCGCCGTTACCATACTTCACTAAATTATTAGTGAAGTATGGTAACCGTAATCCTCAGTTCCTGCCTTCACACCCCTTATGCCACTGCCTGCTCTGTAACTGACCCTGGCTTGTTATTTGACCACGCTTCTGCCTGCCGATTTTGTACATACCGCTGCCTCATCTGGAACTGACCCTGGACTGTTTTTTCGACCATGCTTCTGCCTAACGATTCTGTACATACCTCTGCCTGATATGGAACTGACCCTGGACTGTTATTCGACCATGCTTCTGCCTAACGATTCTGTACATACCTTTGCCTGATCTGGAACTGACCTTGGACTGTTTGACCATGCCTCTTGCCTGCCTCTTGGACTGATCTTGTACCCTGCAACTGGACTAGTGGGATACAACACAGGGGTCTCACATATGTGAGGGGCTCCAGAATAGTTTTTCTGGATGAAGAAAACAATTTTCTTTGTTTTCTCATTCCTAGATTAGGGTCTGGAGACTCGGAGGCTTCAAAGAGATTTGGGTGGGAGAAGCCTCTACCCCTGTCCCCATTCTGTCCTGAACGAGGCCCTACTTCTGCCTGCTGCCTGTAGGAGTTACTGCTGTCATGCCTCTGTTTGTCGCAATGACCACAGCACATGGACCTTGTTTCTGCCTACTACCAAGACCAATATTTTGGCACTGCTGACAATCTCTGCCTGCACTGACCCTGCACTGCACTGACCTATGGACAGTATCCCTGCCTGCTGCCTGTACTGACTATGGACAGTATTTCTGCCTGCTGCCTGAAAAATTGTGTTCGCTGTTGCTGACCAAGTCCCTGCCTGCTGCCTGGACCAGTGCTATCCTCCTGGGGACAACTATACTACTAAAACCACAGGTAATCTTTTGTTTCTCTTTGCTCAGCATAATGTATTTTGGGGTGTAATTCTTGGTATATGCATGCTATGTGTCCCTGGAACACCTGATGGTGTTCCTTGCATGTTGGATCTCTGTATGTGGCCAGGCTGTGTAAAGGTCTCACACATGTGGTATTGCCATACTCAGAAGGAGTGCCACAGTGTATTTTGGGGTGTCATTTTTGCTATGTAAATGCTATGTTTTGGAAATATCCTATAAACGGACAACTTTGTGTAAAAAAAAATGGGTTTTCATTTTTTTTCCACATATTCCAAAAACTTCTGGAAAAAAATGAACCATTCAAAAGACTCATTATGCCTCATAGATTATATGTTGGGGTGTTAGCTTTCCAAAATGGGGTCATTTTGTGGGCGTTTCCATTGTCCTGGTGCTCCAGGGCCTTCAAAAGTGTAATAGGTGGGTGAGAAATGAGATGTGTAATTTATGCTCCTAGAACACCTGAAGGTGCTACTTCAATGTTAGGCCTCTGTATGTGGTCAGGCTGTGTAAAAGTCTCACACATGTGGTATCGTTTTACTCAGGAGGAGTAGCAGAATGTATTTCGGAGTGTTATTTTTGCTATGTAAATGCTATGTGTTGGAAATATCTTATAAACGGACAACTTTGTGTAAAAAAAAATGCGTTTTCATTTTTTTCCACATTTTCCAAAAACTTCTGGAAAAAAATGAACCGTTCAAAAGACTCATTATGCCTCATAGATTATACGTTGGGGTGTTAGCTTTCCAAAATGGGGTCATTTTGTGGGCGTTTACATTGTCCTGGTGCTCCAGTACCTTCAAAAGTGTAATAGGTAGGTGAGAATCGAGATGTGTAATTTATGCTCCTAGAACACCTGAAGGTGCTACTTCAATGTTAGGCCTCTGTATGTGGTCAGGCTGTGTAAAAGTCTCACACATGTGGTATCGTTTTACTCAGGAGGAGTAGCAGAATGTATTTCGGGGTGTTATTTTTGCTATGTAAATGCTATGTGTTGGAAATATCTTATAAACGGACAACTTTGTGTAAAAAAAAATGCGTTTTCATTTTTTTCCACATTTTCCAAAAACTTCTGGAAAAAAATGAACCGTTCAAAAGACTCATTATGCCTCATAGATTATACGTTGGGGTGTTAGCTTTCCAAAATGGGGTCATTTTGTGGGCGTTTCCATTGTCCTGGTGCTCCAGGGCCTTCAAAAGTGTAATAGGTGGGTGAGAAATGAGATGTGTAATTTATGCTCCTAGAACACCTGAAGGTGCTACTTCAATGTTAGGCCTCTGTATGTGGTCAGGCTGTGTAAAAGTCTCACACATGTGGTATCGTTTTACTCAGGAGGAGTAGCAGAATGTATTTCGGGGTGTTATTTTTGCTATGTAAATGCTATGTGTTGGAAATATCTTATAAACGGACAACTTTGTGTAAAAAAAAATGCGTTTTCATATTTTTCCACATTTTCCAAAAACTTCTGGAAAAAAATGAACCGTTCAAAGGACTCATTATGCCTCATAGATTATACATTGGGGTGTTAGCTTTCCAAAATGGGGTTATTTTGTGGGCGTTTCCATTGTCCTGGTGCTCTAGGGCCTTCAAAATGTAATAGGTAGTCAACAAGTTAGATGGGTAATTTATGCTCCTTGAACACCTGATGATGCTCCCTGCATGTTGGGCCTCTGTATGTGGCCAGTTAGTGAAAAAGTCCCACACATGTGGTATTGTAATACACAGGAGGAGTAGCCGAATTTATTTTGTGGTGTCATTTGTGGTATGCACATTCCATGTGAGAGAAATAAGCTATTACAATGACAATTTTCTGAAAAAAATATAAAAAATAAAAAAAAAACCTTAATTTGCAAAGAATTGTGGGAAAAAATGACAACTTCAAATAACTCACCATGCCTCTTACTAAATACCCTGGAATGTCTACTTTCCAAAAAGGGGTCATTTGGGGGGCATTTGTACTTTCCTGGCTTGTTATGGTCTCAAGACTTAAAATTAAAAAACCCAGAGGTGATCAAATACCACCAAATGAAAGCTCTATTTGTATGAAAAAAAGGACAAAAAAATTGTTTGGGTACAGTGTTGCATGACTGAGTAATTGTCATTCAAAGTGTGAGAGCACTGAAAGCTGAAAATTGGTCTGGGCAGGAGGGGGGTTTAAGTGCCCAGTAAGCAAGTAGTTAAACTTGCAGTAACACATAGAACTCTATGGCCTTAAACTTGCAGTAATGCAATAAAATATATGGTGTTAAACTTGCAGTAACGCACAGAACTATATGATGTTAAACTTGCAGTAATGCAATGAAATATATGGTGTTAAATTTGCAGTAACGCAATGAAATATATGGTGTTAAATTGGCAGTAACACAATGAAATATATGGCGTTAAATTTGTAGTAACACAATAAAATATAAAAGGTTAATCTTCCAGTGAAACATAGAACTATATGGCGTTAAACTTGCAGTAACGCAATGAAATATATAGCATTAAACTTGCAGTAATGCACAGAACTATATGGCGTTAAATTTGCAGTAACGCAATGAAATATACAGCGTTAAACTTGCAGTAATGCAATCAACTTTCAGTAACTCATAGAACTATATGGCGTTAAACTTGCAGTAATGCAATGAAATATACAGCGTTAAACTTGCAGTAACACATAGAACAATATGGCGTTAAACTTGCAGTAATGCAATGAACTATATGGCGTTAAACTTGCAGTAACACAATGAAATATATGGTGTTAAACTTGCAGTAACTCAAATAAATATACAGCGTTAAACTTGCAGTAACGCAATTAACTACATGGCGTTAAACTTTCAGTAACACATAGAACTTTATGGCCCTAAACTGGCAGTAATGCAATGAAATATATGGCGTTAAAATTGCAGTAATGCACAGAACTATATGGCATTAAACTTGCAGTAATGCACTGAAATATATGGCGTTAAACTTGCAGTAACGCACAGAACTATATGGCGTTAAACTTGCAGTAATGCAATGATATATATAGTGTTAAACTTTTAGTAACGTACAGAACTATATGACGTTAAACTTGCAGTAATGCAATGAAATATATGGCGTTAAAGTTGCAGTAATGCAATGAAATATACAGCGTTAAAATTGCAGTAATGCAATGAACTATATGGAGTTAAACTTGCAGTAACACATAGAACTATATGGCATTAAACTTGCAGTAATGCAATGGAATATACAGCATTAAACTTGCAGTAATGCAATGAAACATATGGTGTTAAATTTGCAGTAACATAATGAAATATATGGCGCTAAACTTGCAGTAATGCACAGAACTATATGGCTTTAAACTTGCAGTAACGGAATGAACTATATGGCGTTAAACTTGCAGTAACACATAGAACTCTATGGCCTTAAACTTGCAGTAATGCAATAAAATATATGGTGTTAAACTTGCAGTAACGCACAGAACTATATGATGTTAAACTTGCAGTAATGCAATGAAATATATGGTGTTAAATTTGCAGTAACGCAATGAAATATATGGTGTTAAATTTGCAGTAACACAATGAAATATATGGCGTTAAATTTGCAGTAACACAATAAAATATAAAAGGTTAAACTTCCAGTGAAACATAGAACTATATGGCGTTAAACTTGCAGTAACGCAATGAAATATATAGCATTAAACTTGCAGTAATGCACAGAACTATATGGCATTAAATTTGCAGTAACGCAATGAAATATACAGAGTTAAACTTGCAGTAATGCAATCAACTTTCAGTAACTCATAGAACTATATGGCGTTAAACTTGCAGTAATGCAATGAAATATACAGCGTTAAACTTGCAGTAACACATAGAACAATATGGCGTTAAACTTGCAGTAATGCAATGAACTATATGGCGTTAAACTTGCAGTAACACAATGAAATATATGGTGTTAAACTTGCAGTAACTCAAATAAATATACAGCGTTAAACTTGCAGTAACGCAATTAACTACATGGCGTTAAACTTTCAGTAACACATAGAACTTTATGGCCTTAAACTGGCAGTAATGCAATGAAATATATGGCGTTAAAATTGCAGTAATGCACAGAACTATATGGCATTAAACTTGCAGTAATGCACTGAAATATATGGCGTTAAACTTGCAGTAACGCACAGAACTATATGGCGTTAAACTTGCAGTAATGCAATGATATATATAGTGTTAAACTTTTAGTAACGTACAGAACTATATGACGTTAAACTTGCAGTAATGCAATTAAATATATGGCGTTAAATTTGCAGTAACGCAATGAAATATACAGCGTTAAAATTGCAGTAACACAATGAAATATATGGCGTTAAACTTGCAGTAACACAATGAAATATAAAAGGTTAAACTTCCAGTAAAACATAGAACTATATAGCGTTAAATTTGCCATAATGCAATGAAATATACAGCGTTAAACTTGCAGCAACACACAGAACTATATGGTGTTAAACTTGCAGTAATGCAATGAAATGAATGGCAGTTAACTTGCAGTAACGCACAGAATTATATGGCGTTAAACTTGCAGTAATGCAATGAAATATATAGCATTAAACTTGCAGTAATGCACAAAACTATATGGTGTTAAATTTGCAGTAACGCAATGAAATATATGACGTTAAACTTGCAGTAACGCAATGAAATATACAGCGTTAAACTTGCAGTAACACATCGAACTATATGGCATTAAACTTGCAGTAATGCAATGAAATATATGCCATTAAACTTGCAGTAACGCAAAGAAATATATGGCATTAAACTTCCAGTAACGCAATGAAATATATAGCGTTAAACTTGCAGTAATGCAAAGAAATATATGGTGTTAAATTTGCAGTAACACAATGAAATATATAGCGTTAAACTTGCAGTAGCGCAATGAAATATACAGCATTAAACTTCTAGTAACACATAGAGCTATATGGCGTTAAACTTGCAGTAATGCAATGAAATATACGGCATTAAACTTGCAGTAACGCACAGAACTATATGGCGTTGAACCTGCAGTAACGCAATGAAATATATGGTGTTAAACATGCGGTAACACCCAGAACTATATGTCGTTAACTTATAGTAACGCTATGAACTATATAGCGTTAAACTTGCAGTAACGCAATGAAATATACGATGTTAAACTTGCAGTAATGCACAGAAATATATGGTGTTAAACTTGCAGTAATGCAATGAAATATATGGCATTTAACTTGCAGTAACACACAGAACTATATCTCATTAAACTTGCAGTAAAGCAATGAAATATATGGTGTTAAACTTGCAAGAATGCACAGAACTATATGGCGTTAAACTTGCAGTAAAGCAATGAAATATGTGGTGTTAAACTTGCAGTAACACATAGAACTATATGACGTTAAACTTGCAGTAATGCAATGAAATATATGGCGTTAAATTTGCAGTTAAGCAATGAAATATACAGCATTAAACTTGCAGTAACGCAATAAACTATATTTAGTTAAACTTGCAGTAACACATAGAACTATTTGGCGTTGAACTTACAGTAACGCAATGAAATATATATTGTTAAACTTGCAGTAACGCATAGAACTATATGGCGTTAAACTTGCAGTAATGCAATGAAATATATAGCGTTAAACTTGCAGTAACGCACAGAACTATATGGCTAGCATACAGTCCCCTCCAAAAGTTTCTTTTTTCCGGCTAGGTCTGTCACAAACATAGACTCTTCTTCACACAATAGCAGAGTTAATTAACACAAATAACAATGGGGATCTAATGACTCTTAGATCCCATAGTAGACTTATTTACAATACACATTTTAGCAGACAATAGACAGACAGGTGTTGGAATTTACATCAGCATCTCCTAACAGTATCTGTCCCAGTATTATGAATCAGCCACTATTCCAATATGGCAAATCCAGGGTCCCCAGAGTCTGTGTTAAACTTGCAGTAATGCAATGAAATATATAGCGTTAAACTTTCAGTAATATACAGAACTATAATGCAATTAAATATACAGCGTTAAACTTTCAGTAACGCAATTAACTACATGGCGTTAAACTTGCAGTAACACATAGAACTCTATGGCCTTAAACTTGCAGTAATGCAATGAAATATATGGCGTTAAACTTGCAGTAACGCACAGAACTATATGACGTTAAACTTGCAGTAATGCAATGAAATATATGGCGTTAAATTTGCAGTAACACAATGAAATATACAGCTTTAAAATTACAGTAATGCAATGAACTTTATGGAGTTAAACTTGCAGTAACACATAGAACTATATGGCATTAAACTTGCAGTAATGCAGTGAAATATATGGTGTTAAATTTGCAGTAACACAATGAAATATATAGCGTTAAACTGGTAGTAACACATAGAACTATATGGCATTAAACTTGCAGTAATGCAATAAAATATACGGCGTTAAACTTGCAGTAATGCAATTAAATATATTTCATTAAACTTGCAGTAACGCAATGAAATCTATGGTGTTAAATTTGCAGTAACACAATGATATATATGGCATTAAACTTGCAGTAACGCAATGAAATATACAGCGTTAAACTTCCAATAACACATAGAAATATATGGCGTTAAACTTGCTGTAATGCAGTGAAATATATAGCATTAAACGTGCAGTAATGCACAGAACTATATGGCGTTAAGTTTGCAGTAACGCAATGAAATATACAGCATTAAACTTGCAGTAACACATAGAACTATATGGCATTAAACTTGCAGTAATGCAATGAAATATACGTCGTTAAACTTGCAGTAATGCAATGAAATATATGGCATTAAACTTGCAGTAACGCAATGAAATATATAGCGTTAAACTTGCAGTAACACAATGAAATATATGGTGTTAAATTTTCAGTAACACAATGAAATATATGGCGTTAAACTTGCAGTAACGCAATGAAATATACAGCGTTAAATGTCCAGTAACACATAAAACTATATGGCGTTAAACTTGCAGTAATACAATGAAATATATGGCATTAAACTTGCAGTAACGCACAGAGCTATATGACATTGAACTTGCAGTAATGCAATGAAATATATGGTGTTAAACATGCAGTAACACCCAGAACTATATGTCGTTAACTTGTAGTAATGCTATGAACTATATGGTGTTAAACTTGCAGTAACTTAAATGTATAGTTATTCCTGTACTACCATGTAAACGAAGGGCAATGAACGTTGAACTGCTGCAAGCACCGAATATAGGTCAAGCTCAGCCCATACAGCAATAGAAATAAGGTATGTAAAAATTGGTGCTATGCTGCTAGAGGTAGTAGTACAAAGGTAAATGAACATGTAAAATGATATAAACATATAAAAAAAGAAACAATATAAGAATAAGTACAATGAATATAGAGCACTTCTATACCCAATAGGTGCAGTGTGATATTCCACAATAATCGGTGGTAATAGCAAAGTGCAAAGTGCGATAAGTATCTTACTGGAAACACTAAAATCAATATACAATCACTAAAAACCTCAATAGACTGTGCAAGTGTGCAAAAAACAGCAATTAATAAATTAAATGTGCAACATGCGATTAATATGTGCAAAAATCACAAATGCAGTGTGTAATAAACATATAACCAAAAAATCAAAATACAATCACTAAACACCTCAATGGATCGTGCAAGAAGGCAAAAAAATTGTGCAAAAAACAGCAATTAATAAATTAAATGTGCAACATGCGATCAATATGTGCAAAAATCGTAAATGCAGTGTATAATAAACATATAACCAAAATAAGTCCACTGTAGGACTTGTGAAAATTCAAACAAAGGCAAACATGTGCAAAATATATAATGGGACTGGGAATGTAGTCCAATGCGATTTAAATCCTCTTAATGTGCCTAATCAGAAAATGTGCAAAAAAGTGCAATAAGGTGCTGATAGCATGGGAGTGATCTCCTCTTTGTGCACAGAACACACAGTGGTGTGAAGTGGCCTCTTACCTTGCGGTAAAGAGGTAACTGCATAAAGTTGCTGGTAATGGCTGCTTCTCCCTTGTACTCCTAACTGCCTCTGACTTGGATTCCTGGGCTGGATGGATCTGTTAGTGGGTCCTTGTCTCTCAGTGGAGCAGGAGGGGGATTAAAGGAAAGAAGGGGCCAGATAGTGTAGTATTTCAATCAGAGGTTGGTTTTTATTAAAACAATGGTGAGGGTACACACAGAAAACTTATCTCCTACGAGCGGCGAGCTTGTTTGCATATATCAGTCTTGGATGTCTATCCCGTCCCTACGCATGATGTCACGGTCACGTGACTTTATCATTATGGCCTTAAGTCTTTATTGAATGATTTTCTTAAATTTGCAGTAACGCAATGAAATATATGGTGTTAAACTTGCAGTAATGCCCAGAAATATATTGTGTTAAACTTGCAGTAATGCAATAAAATATATGGCATTTAACTTGCGTGACGTCCCTACGCATGACGTCACAGTCACGTGACTTCATCATTATGGCCTTAAGTCTTTATTGAATGATTTTCTTAAACTTGCAGTAATGCAATGAAATATATGGTGTTAAACTTGCAGTAATGCACAGAAATATATTGTGTTAAACTTGCAGTAATGCAATGAAATATATGGCATTGGGGGCAGGAGGCGGAGCCTAGCGGAGCAGACATGCATTGTTAGAGCTCCACACCGCTGAGGAGAGAAGAGAAGGACAAAGCGGAGCCTGCAGGCTCAAAAGGTATCCATTTGAACCTTTTTGCCCCAGGAAACAAACTGTGAAAGTTTGGGCAGGAAATATGGTACTGGGAGGAAACCGTGGCAGAAATAAAAATCACCTCACAAAGAGCTCACAGGCACTCACTGCAGCTGAAGCAGCTCCAGTCACCTCACAAGATACAGCATCAGGGCGCTCTCACAGACAGAAAATGTCACAGCAAGACTCTCCATTTGAGTCAGATACAGAACAAATCCTCTCACAAACTTCTCCACAAGCCTCCTCAGCATCCCCAGTAATATTATTACAGTTTGAAAAGATGCTTCATAAGGCTTTAAAACAAACCTCAGACCAAATAACAAAAAGCCTAACCAAAGAAATAAGAGAGCTGGGAAACCGCACTGCAGCCTTAGAAATAAAAATGGATGAAATTGAAATTACAACCCAAGAAAATATAACAGAATTGGAACAATTAAAAAAAGAGAATTTAATACTTCAAACTAAGCTTGAAGATTACGAAAATAGAGCCAGACGTTCAAACTTGCGCATAAGGGGAATACCTGAAACTGTGACAGACCTGCAATCTACTATTACTGCTCTATTACAAGAACTAAAGCCAGATATCCCTATTGAACGTTTAGAACTGGACAGAGTACACAGAGCCCTCACAGCCAAAAAGAAAGATGGACCCCCACGTGACATAATCACAAAATTTCATTATTACAGAACGAAAGAACAAATACTAATTGCTGCAAGAGAAAAAAAGGAACTTAATTTTCAAGGATACAATTATCAAATTTTTGCTGACCTATCCCAACTTACTATTACTAAAAGACGATCCATGAACCCCAACTAATGGAACTGCAACGCCACAACATTATGTATCAATGGGGCTTCCCCTTTTCAGTCAGATTTAACTACCAAGGTACAATTTACAGAAGCAGATCAGCAGATGAACTACAACAAACCCTTTTAAAATTAAATCTGACAGAACCCACAAGCAGCAACACCCCCACACGCAGAAGAATGGCATCATCTTCACCTTCAGGCAGCACCCAGAAAATTTCAGAACAAAATGGGAATCATCATTCTCACAAAAGAGGCCGTTATGCCACATCATCCATGGACCAAGAAGATTCAATGGACTGACATCCTAATTCCTGATATCTCTTCATTTATTATACTAAGAGATGGTTCTCTATAAAAAACCTATATTTATAACTGAATGTAACTGCATTCTGATAGTCACACACTGTGTGGGATCATGTTACATTCCAGTTATATTTCTTATTACTTCTGATTCATATAGCCTTAGAATATATAAGTGAAATAAGGAATTTCTTGTTCAGTTATATATTATCAGGTAATAACAATAGATTTATTACTTTTTAGGACAAATATGTTTAATAATCCAGAAGTAATGGAAGCTTTTTCTTTCTTTTCTTAAAACAAATATATTATTACCTAACTAGTTCCTAGAATTATGTTTTTGTTTATTCTAATCTGAAGCAATACAACCTCAATTTTATGAGTTAACATATCTAAACAGTTACATATGAATAAAATATGTAATTGTTTACTCTAAAAGGGTTAAAATCCCAAAATAATTCAAACTATCTTCATCAATACCAAAGTTATTAACAGTACATTTCTAACTGAATTATTTAGCCTAGGGCAAGACTAACCATATACAACCACCCTGGAATAAATAATTTCAACAAAAACTATATTCTGCACTCCAATTAATGAAACATCATTTTGATGTCTTTTGACATAGCACTTCTCTCCTGTAAGCGGAAGATCCGTGTACCCCCATTAGCCCTCCTCATTCTCCCAACCATATTATGTGGGAGTGTGACGAAGGCACTTATTCTCCTGAGAGAGATATTTATTCTCTTTCACGGGTAAATTGTGATTACTTGCAAAAAATAATTTATACAATGTATCATCTAATCTCATATGTTTTTTGTTTACTCTTTACACCAGAATTCACTGGTTTCTTTTCTATCTATTCATCTCTTCAGTCCACACAGGTTGATCTGCGCAGTCAGCTCTGCATAACAAAAAGTAAGTCAAAACTATTTGATCTATTGCCATGGCACCACTGAATATACTTTCCCTGAATGTTCAGGGAATAAATGTCCCTCAAAAAAGGACCAAAGCCTTCCGTACTTTCCATAACAAGAAGGCTCACATAGTATGCCTCCAAGAAACACACTTCACCAAAGATTCTACTCCAAAATATATTTCTCCTTTTTATCAACAAATTTACACGGCTTCTGCCTGTACCAAGCAAAGGGGAACTCTAATTGCATTTCACCGATCCACACCATTCACCTTATCATCAGAAATTAAAGACCCAGAAGGTAGATACCTGATACTCATGGGTTATATAATGGATACAGCAATCATGGTGATTTCCTACTACGCTCCTAACAAACAACCTACACCATTCCTCTCACATATATTACAAGTGATTAATACACACAAAATAGGAACAGTGATAATGTGTGAGGATTCGAACCAGGTCCTCCTCCCATTTCTAGATAAATCACCTTTTACACCATCTAAAATAACCTCTAGATTACCTTTTTCTCAACTTCTTTCCAAATACAATCTGGTAGATTCGTGGAGAGAAAGTAACCCAATGAAAAAGAAATTCACTTATTTCTCGCACCCTCATCAAACCTTCACCAGAATAGATCATATTTTTCTAACAATAGGAATGATACCAGAAATTATTGCATCAGATATAATTCCGATTCCATGGTCTGACCATAATGCAGTATACACTACTATAGCCTCAGCCATACCAAAAGCGCATGACCCAACGTGGTACTTACCGGACATAATGCTCAAACACCCACTACATCAGATGGACATTGAACAAGCTTTAAAGGAATACATATCAATTAATAATACAACAGACATCTCCCCAATAACACTGTGGGAAGCTCATAAGCCTGTCTTGCGTGGCACAATACAAAGACAAATGGCACTATTTAAACGGGAACGCAAAAATCTAGCAAAAAAACTAGAACTCAATTTTAATGCAGCCTACATATCATTTCAAGATAATCCATCTCAGAGTACAAAATCTCATCTGGAAAAATCTAGATTGGAATACGATCTATTTCTCACTGAGTCAGTTGATAAATCCCTCAAACGCTCCAAACACAATTTCTACATGAATACAAACAAACCAGGTACATATTTGGCTCGGGCATTAAATTCAACTAACAAATCTTTCAAACCAATACGTTTGAAATTATCAAAAAATGTTTACACTTGTAATCCAGTTAAAATAGTCCATAAATTTCACTCACATCTCGCAACTTTATACAAGACAAACAATGAATTTAATCCTACAGAGGCTGAATCCTTCTTCTCAAAAATAACCTTACCTGAGTTATCTCAGAATCAAAAAAGCAGTTTGGATGAGCCTATAACTATAGATGAAGTTGCTAACGCCATAAAAGACCTAAAACTTAACAAAAGACCAGGCCCAGACGGATACTCGGCTTTATACTATAAAACATTCTCAGAAATACTCTCTCCCATTCTCACTGAAACTTTTAACAAACTTCTAGATGGACATTCTTTTCGGCAAGAAACACTAATGGCAATTGTTTGTATGATCCCAAAACCCCTTTCTGATGATACTTCCTGTGTGAATTATCGGCCTATCTCTCTGGTAAACCTCGATATTAAATTATTAGCAAAAATAATAGCAAAACGCCTCAATAGCATTATAGGAAAATTAATACATAGAGATCAAGTAGGCTTCATGCCAAATAGACAGGCAGGCGATAATATACGCAGGGCAGTGTTATTGGCACATATTGCTAAAAAATGGAAAATCCCTTTATGTTTTCTATCTCTCGATATTAAGAGGGCATTTGACACAGTATCCTGGCAATATATGCAATATTCATTACAAAAATGGGGTTTTGGACCCCACTTTTTAACATGGATCAAAGCATTATATAATAAACCCAAAGCCTATATAAAATATGCTGGATACAAATCTGAAGCCTTTAATATCGAAAGAGGTACCCGACAGGGTTGCCCATTATCTCCCTTATTATTTGCCCTTATACTCGAACCCATGGCCCAATACATCAGAACAAACCAAACTATAACTGGCATTGAAGTAGGAGGTATTACACACAAATTATGTATATTTGCAGACGATATATTACTTTTTCTATCATCACCACAGGTCTCTGGTCCTAACTTAATACCAGCTCTTGATGGATTTGCAGCCCTATCTGGTCTTATGATTAATCCTAAGAAATGCCTAGTGCTTAATATTTCACTCACAAACATGGAATTGATCCCGGCTAGGGCTGCACTCCCATTCACATGGGCAGAAAAATCAATCCCATATCTTGGAATTCATTTAACAGCATCTCATTCTGACTTATTCTCAACCAATTATCCTCCTGTATTAAGACAGATCACAAATCTAATAAAACAATGGTCGCAACTTCCTTTATCCTGGATAGGGAAGATTAATGCAATCAAAATGACTATTCTACACAAATTGCTTTATCTATTCAGAGTCCTCCCTATTCCAATTCCTTCCTATTTTTTGAGAATAGTACAAAAAAGAGCAACTTCGTTTATATGGGGCTCTTCTAAACCACGTATACCTATACACACACTACATCTTCCCAAAAATAAAGGAGGCCTGGGATACCCTAATTTTACTAACTACTACAGAGCAGCACATTTGGCCAGTCTGTCCAAATACCATGCAAAACAGGAAATCCCATTATGGGTATTTATAGAGGCTTCAGAAAATGACCCTCTATTAATATCAAATTTATTATGGCTTGATCCTAAAGACCGCTTTAAAATTCATAATCCCATAACTAAACACTTCTTATCTCTCTGGGATAAACTAAAAACCAAATATCAGTTACAATCTCCACACAATCCTCTCCTTTCTTTTATCAGAAATCCGGCCTTTTATCCGGCATGGATCTACCCAAATTCTTTTAAAGCTTGGACAACATCAGGCATTCAGACACTAAATGACTTCATAGCATCTAAATCATTCCTTTCATTCCCATCGCTTAGAGAAAAATATGATCTACCAAACTCTGAGATATTTAGATATCTCCAAATCAAAAATTTCTATACACCATTCCTAAAGGGGGATACACCATTATCCCAATTATCCATTTTTGAATCAATCTGTACAAAAGATCCATTTGCTAAAGGTACAATTTCATCACTTTATAATCAATTATATGGAGTAGCAAATCTTAATAGACCCTCTTACGTTCAGAGGTGGGAGGAGGACCTGGGACGAACTTTAGAAGACACGGACTGGTCTAACATATGGCTCACATCTAAGTCATCTTCACCCAACATCTTAGCACTGGAGACAAATTATAAAGTCCTAACTCGCTGGTACCTTGTACCCGCTAGAGTGGCAAAATATTCACCTAATACCTCAGCTCTTTGTTTTCGAGGATGCCCAGAAATAGGCACATATTTACATATATGGTGGACGTGCCCAGTAATCCAAACCTTCTGGAAGGAAGTCTTCGTGATTGCATCTAAAATATTTAAAAAAATAATACAACCAGATCCATATTTAACTTTACTTAATCTAAAACCGGAATGGTTAACACTCTCTCAATTCAAACTTATGATCCAACTAATAACGGCTGCAAAACAAACAGTGGCCAAGGCATGGAAATCTCCTACATTGGTACTAGCAGAAACAATTCACAGAATGAATAATACAATGTCCCATGCTAAGATGGTAGCCATCGATCAAAATCAAATTCCAAAATTTGAAAAACTTTGGCATCCTCGGATAAAACAACAGTTCCTGTCAAACATCAATGACTCTGTCCTGTTGCCATGGTAACAGATTAAATGACTTACAGAGACACCCATTCTAAGGCTTCAAAGAGAACTAAAAAGAATAATAAACTGACGAGCGGGACAACCTTGTAGACCATACCTCTACCTTTCAACCCTTTTTCTTCTTTCTCTTTCCTTTTCTCCGCCTTACGATTAAAGCTCATTATCAGAATTTATTTGACCTATATACACTCTACTTGTAAACAATATGTATAGTAGGTTACAAATCATTTAAATACCTACAAAAGTAACTAAGGAAATGATATATATCTTTAATTTAGGTTTACGTGAACCCAATGTTTAATATTTGAAATTTCATGATATTTACCTATATAAACCCTACTGTAAAACAATGAGCTTACTTTATAGATCCTTGTAAACTTACTTTATGTATCTTTATAACATTGTATACTCAATAAACTTCTTTTGATAAGGAAATATATGGCATTTAACTTGCAGTAACGCACAGAACTATATGGCGTTAAACTTGCAGTAAAGCAATGAAATATATGGTGTTAAACTTGCAGGAATGCACAGAACTATATGGTGTTAAACTTGCAGTAAAGCAATGAAATATGTGGTGTTAAACTTGCAGTAACACATAGAACTATATGGTGTAAAACTTGCAGTAATGCAATGAAATATATGGCGTTAAATTTGCAGTAACGCAATGAAATATACATCATTAAACTTACAGTAACGCAATGAACTATATGGCATTAAACTTGCTGTAATGCAATCAACTATATGGCGTTAAACTTGCAGTAACACAATGAAATATACGTTGTTAAACTTGCAGTAATGCAATGAACTTTCAGTAACTCATAGAACTATATGGCGTTAAAATTGCAGTAATGCAATGAAATATACAGCGTTAAACTTGCAGTAACACATAGAACTATATGACTTTAAACTTGCAGTAATGCAATGAAATATATGGCGTTAAATTTGCAGTAATGCAATGAAATATACAGCATTAAACTTGCAGGAATGCACAGAACTCTATGGCCTTAAACTTGCAGTAATGCAATAAAATATATGTTAAACTTGCAGTTACACACAGAACTATATGACGTTAAACTTGCAGTAATGCAATGAAATATATGGCGTTAAATTTGCAGTAACGCAATGAAATATACAGCGTTAAAATTGCAGTAATGCAATGAACTATATGGAGTTAAACTTGCAGTAACACATAGAACTATATGGCATTAAACTTCCACTAATGCAATGGAATATATGGTGTTAAATTTGCAGTAACACAATAAAATATATAGCATTAAACTGGTAGTAACACATAGAACTATATGGCATTAAACTTGCAGTAATGCAATAAAACATACAGCGTTAAAATTGCAGTAACGCAGGTAAATATATGGCATTAAACTTGCAGTAACGCAATGAAATATGTAGCGTTAAACCTGCAGTAACGCAATGAAATATATGGTGTTAAATTTGCAGTAGCACAATGAAATATATGCCGTTAAACTTGCAGTAACACAATGAAATATAAAGTGTTAAACTTCCAGTAAAACATAGAAATTTGCCATAATTCAAGAAATATACAGCATTAAACTTGCAATAACACCCAGAACTATATGGTGTTGAACTTACAGTAACGCAATGAATATATACGGTGTTAAACTTGCAGCAACACACAGAACTAAGGATGGACTACGAGGGGTTGAAAGAGCTATGCACACAAATACAAGTATGAAGCAGGAACAGATCAGTTACATTTTAGAGGGTTTCAAGTTGGCCATGGAATGTAACTATTTTTGGTACGATAGGAAATACTATGTACAAACTAAGGGTGTCGCAATGGGAGCTCGCTATGCTCCCAGCGTAGCTAATTTATTCATGGATATGTGGGAAGACAAGTACATCTATAGTAAGAACATACCCCAGATTAGGATGTACAAAAGCTATATAGATGACCTGTTCATCCTATGGGATGGAACACCGGAGAGCCTCACTAAATTCCTTGAGAATTTAAACATCAACAAATATGGTATCACTTTTACTGGGAAGTGGAGCTGTGAGAAGATCGACTATCTGGATCTAGAAATTCTCAAAGTGAGAGATACACTACTTACCCGCACATTCTTTAAACCGACAGATCGCAACGGGTACATCCCCACCTCCAGTTGTCATCACCCACGATGGAAATCTAATGTCCCTAAAGGACAATTACTGCGCATACGTCGCAATTGTGATACGGTTGAGGATTTTAACAACCAGGCCGACATCCTTATTAAAAGATTCCAGGAGAAGGGATATGATAGGGATGGTCTTTTAAAACTAAAAACAAATGTCATGAAGATTGACAGAACCTCCCTCCTCCTGAATAAAAATAGAAAGAGCAACAAGGAAGCTGACATAACATTTATTGCCGGGTTTAATAGTCAATACAGAGACTTTGAAAAAACAATAAGAAAATATTGGCCAATCCTCAAGGAAGATCTTACTTTATCAAAAATCCTACCCGTGAAACCTAAGTTTGTAAATAGGAAGGCACCTAATCTAAGAAATCACCTAGTGAAAAATGTCATAGATCCCCCACAGCCTATTAAAATCTGCCCAGAGTTGAAAGGATTCTTTAGATGTCAGAGGTGTCTACCATGTAAAGTTGCCAAGCGGCAACCAAGGAAGAAGATAGTATTTAAATCATGTACTGACCACAAAGAGTATCGTATTAACCAATTAATCACCTGCCGAAGTACACATGTTACGTATATCATCGAATGCCCCTGCCATCTCCAATATGTGGGCAGAACCACCCGCCCCCTTTTTGTTCGGATCAGGGAACATATTAAAAACATCAGAAAAGGGTTCCCCAACCACAGCCTGTCCCGGCAGTTTGATGAGGTCCACCATAGAGACCCCAGTGGACTTATCTTCTATGGCATCGATTCAGTACAAGAACATTGGCGTGGAGGAAATAGAGAAACTTTGATTTCTAGAAATGAAACCAGCTGGATATACCGACTAGGATCTCTTGCCCCTAAAGGATTAAACCTGGACATAGACTTAAATTGTTATATAGCCAACCCTTAAACAGCTAGAAATATGGATATATATAACCTAAATTGTCACATAGCCAATTTCTAAACAGGTATAAACAGTTATATATCCAAATGTAGGGACAAATAAAGATTAATTAGGCAACACACCCTGATTCTGTTTCTAGCCCCTGCTCTTGTGTACAGTCCCTCATGTGGTTGGACCACCCTCACTCCATCATACCAGGGCCATTTACATATTTCCATTCACTAATCAAAATTGTCTTCTTATATCTAACCCCCTTTATATCAATGGGACTCCCAGGCCCCGTACTAATGACCAATATCTGGGGTACAACATATGGGCCCTCTTGTGGTTGGGCTGCCCCTATTCAATCACATTAGGGCCATATATATATTTTCATTCACCAATCAAAATTGGTTCTTCTTTATACTTAACCCCGTTATATATTTAATAATCTTTGGGACCCCTAGGCCCCATATTAATGGTCTAACATACTTTGAGTCTTTATGATACCACATGTGAAAGCCTTAGGAATATGTCTTCTCTTCTTTTACCCACCTCCTGGTGTTTACATATGAAGGTATTATACAGGTGGATATATGGGGCACACTGTGAGATTAAATAACCAGGGTGTCCCCATTAGTCGCTATACAAAGTTATAATACCACTTTAATGGTGTAGGTCCACCTGAGATTAGATAATATTAATCCTGCACTTATATAATTTTTGAACTCACCCAGACTGTTTATAAGGGTTTAGAACCACATATATATACACGATTAGAAATATCTAGCACCATTACTAATTCACCTTTTTAAGATTGGTATAAAATGCTTTAAGCCCACCGCTCTCTATTCGATTTGTGGACATATTCCTCAAATTGATTTTTATCTTGATTTTTACCTTATTTTTATTTTTAATTTTACGGTTATTTTTTTTTTTTATCTGGACCTCTGTCCCATTTTAGTTTCATTTTTTATAGTATTTTTTCCTCCCCTCTTTTTTATCCATTTTTATTTTCTACATAACATAATCCTTTTCTCCCTTTTTTAGTAATTATTAATTATTATTATGAATTTTAATTATGCATATATAAAGTTGTTTTATAAACCTTTTTTTGTACAATATGTCGTGGATACCAAATGCACTTTATTAGACAGTGAATAAGTGGATTAAATATATTGATTAACATGGCTCAAAAGATCTATGTAAGGATCACCAAAGAAGTCAAATGTAAATTGTTTCTATTGTCTATATTAGACGAGTTAGCCACATACTGCTATGTTTATATATAGTCCGGCGGCTCTATCACTCCCACACCCCCCGAGCGATATTACCATAATTAGGGGAGGGCATGTGAAGACCGAAGGACTATATTATAGTGTGAAGCGTGAAGCGTCGACGCCATCTTTGAGAACATCCTATGACGAAACGCGTAATGCGGAGTCACGCTCACACGTCATACCCAGAAAAACAGGCTGGAACGCAAGGTGGAGCGCACACTTGGATTTACTTCCTAGCCCCATCCTTGCCTGCAGCCGTACCTGTATTGGATCCCTGCTTTTAAATATTTGTATAACGTAAATAAACTGGACATACTACACCATGGAAGCCCCCTGTTTCTTTCTTTTTATCTGATGGAGGATTAAACAGGTTGATGGTGGAAAATAGTGGAGGAGCCTAGTCCTGGAACGCCTGGTAGGAACTGCGATTAACTGGAGGGAGCTCACGGAACAGAGGAACGGTAGTCTAACCTAGTCGCATTCCACCACCCCAAGACACCCACTTTATCGCTCGGTACCCCTGTGGGGGTGATTGGTTCTGGTGAGTGGGGGAACACGGGGGGGAGCACTTCAAGTCACCAGCTTTAAAGAGCACGGAAGTCACTGTTTACTGCTCCTGGCATCCATGAATTGCATATTCACTGGACTTTGCTACATACTTCTATTTTTTCTGGAGACTTTTGGGCATTTCAAATGTACTATTACTTAGTATTATCAACTGCCTATATAAGTACATAAGCTGGCTGTTATAACCCTGTATATAACTTATGAGCCTTACTGTGATATACTATATATTAGCATACAGGTCAGGTATTGACCGGTTAAAATTAAGAGGTCATATAGAGGTCATACATATGGTGGTATTGGCACCTTATATCACTAATAATTAGAATTTTTCACTATCAGTGCTAGCCCCTAGGGGGCACCACATTGTCACAAAACTTTAGATCTTTGGGGTTATTAATGCCCACACAAACTTTTACACATTTATTTTTAAATTTTTTCACATATATTTATATAATTTTATTTATAAACGGCACTTACTCATATTTTTAACATATAAGGATTGATCACACAGCTTCATTTATGTTCGATGTTTTTTCCTTTTTTCTTTATTATTATTATTATTATTTTTATCTCCATACATATAGCAGCTCTGGTATAGACTATAATTCATTTTTACATAAAGTTTGTAGGAGATAGTATCTTATTTTGCTAATGCTTGTTTCACAAAGGATCACATAGCCCTAAATAATTTAGTATTGCTAGTAGGGCAGCGCCAATTTTTTCCCGATTACCTCTTACACAGAACTATATGGTGTTAAACTTGCAGTAATGCAATGAAATATATGGCATTTAACTTGCAGTAACGCACAGAACTATATGGCATTAAACTTGCAGTAATGCAATGAAATATATAGTATTAAACTTGCAGTAATGCACAGAACTATATGGCATTAAATTTGCAGTAACGCAATGAAATATATGACGTTAAACTTGCAGTAACGCAATGAAATATACAGCGCTAAACTTGCAGTAACACATAGAACTATATGGCATTAAACTTTAAGTAATTCTATGAAATATATGGCGTTAAACTTGCAGTAATGCAACAAAATATATAACATTAAACTTGCAGTAACGCAAAGAAATATATGGTGTTAAATTTGCAGTAACACAATGAAATATATAGCGTTAAACTTGCAGTAACACAATGAAATATATGGTATTAAATTTGCAGTAACACAATGAAATATATGGCGTTAAACTTGCAGTAGCGCAATGAAATATACAGCATTAAACTTCCAGTAACACATAGAACTATATGGTGTTAAACTTGCAGTAATGCAATGAAATATATGGCATTAAACTTGCAGTAACACGCAGAACTATATGGCGTTGAACCTGCAGAAACGCAATGAAATATATGGTGATAAACATGCAGTAACACCCAGAACTATATGTCGTTTACTTGTAGTAATGCTATGAACTATATAGCGTTAAACTTGCAGTAACGCAATGAAATATATGGCATTTAACTTGCAGTAACGCACAGAACGATATGGCGTTAAACTTGCAGTAAAGCAATTAAATATACTATGTTAAACTTGCAGTAATGCAATGAAATATATGGCATTTAACTTGCAGTAACGCACAGAACGATATGGCGTTAAACTTGCAGTAAAGCAATTAAATATATGGTGTTAAACTTGCAGGAATGCACAGAACTATATGGCATTAAACTTGCAGTAAAGCAATGAAATATGTGGTGTTAAACTTGCAGTAACACATAGAACTACTGTATATGGCATTAAACTTGCAGTAATGCAATGAAATATATGGCGTTAAATTTGCAGTAACGCAATGAAATATACAGCATTAAACTTGCAGTAACGCAGTGAACTATATTTAGTTAAACTTGCAATAACACATAGAACTATATGGCGTTGAACTTACAGTAACGCAATGAAATATATGGTATTAAACTTGCAGTAATGCATAGAACTATATGGCGTTAAACTTGCAGTAATGCAATGAAATATATGGCGTTAAACTTGCAGTAATGCACAGAACTATATGGCGTCAATATTGTAGTAACGCAATGAACTATATGGCATTAAATTTGCAGTAACGCAACGAAATATACAGCGTTAAACTTGCAGTAATGCAATGAATTATATGGCGTTAAACCTGCAGTAACGCAATAAAATATATATTGTTAAACTTGCAGTAACGCAATTAAATATATGGTGTTAAATTTGCAGTAACACAATGAAATATATGGCGTTAAACTTGCAGTAACGCAATGAAATATACAGCGTTAAACTTCCAGTAACACATAGAACTATATGGTGTTAAACTTGCAGTAATGCACAGAACTATATGGCGTTAAACTTGCAGTAATACAATGAAATATATGGCGTTAAATTTGCAGTAGCGCAATGAAATATAGAGCATTAAACTTGCAGTAACACAATGAACTATATGGAGTTAAACTTGCAGTAACAAATGGAACTATATGGCGTTAAACTTGCAGTAATGCAATGGAATATATGGTGTTAAATTTGTAGTAACACAATGAAATATATGGCGTTAAACTTGCAGTAACGCAATGAAATATACAATGTTAAACTTGCAGTAACACAATGAAATATATAGCGTTAAACTTGCAGTAACGCAACAAAATATATGGTGTTAAATTTGCAGTAACACAATGAAATATATGGCATTAAACTTGCAGTAACACAATGAAATATACAGCGTTAAACTTCCAGTAACACATAGAACTATATGGCCTTAAACTTGCATTAATGCAATGAAATTTATAGTGTTAAACTTGCAGTAACGCAATGAAATATATGGTGTTAAATTTGCAGTAACACAATGAAATATATGGTGATAAATGTGCAGTAACACAAACTTGCAGTAACGCAATCAAATATATGACGTTAAACTTGCAGTAACACATAGCACTATATGGCATTAAACTTGCAGTAATGCAATGAAATATACGGCGTTAAACTTGCAGTAATGCAATGAAATATATGGTGTTAAACATGCAGTAACGCACAAAACTATATGGCGTTAAACTTGCAGTAATGCAATGAAAAATATGGCATTAAACTTTCAGTAAAGCACAGAACTATATGGCGTTAAACTTGCAGTATTGCAATGAAATATATGGCGTTAAATTTGCAGTAACGCAATGAAATATACAGCCTTAAACTTGCAAATATGCAATGAACTATATGGCGTTAAACTTGCAGTACCACATAGAACTATATGGTGCCGTTAAACTTGCAGTAATGCAATGAAATATATGGCATTAAACTTGCAGTAACGCACAGAACTATATGACATTAAACTTGCAGTAATGCTATGAAATATATGGTGTTAAATTTGCAGTAACACAATGAAATATATGGTGTTAAATGTGCAGTAAAACAAAGAAATATATGACGTTAAACTTGCAGTAACGCAATCAAATATATGACGTTAAACTTGCAGTAAGACATAAAACTATATGGCATTAAACTTGCAGTAACGCAATGAAATATATAGCATTAAACTTGCAGTAATGCAATGAAACATATGGTGTTAAATTTGCAGTAACATAATGAAATATATGGCGTTAAACTTGCAGTAACGCAATCAAATATACAGCGTTAAACTTCCAGTAACACATAGAACTATATGGCGTTAAACTTGCAGTAACACACAGAACTATATGGCGTTGAACTTACAGTAAGACAATGAAATATATGGTGTTAAACATGCAGTTAATTATAAAAAATGTACAGAAAACCCCCTAGTGGGGCTTTAAAGCAGCCATTGAATACAAGATGGATGATCAAAACATAATTTTATTGGTACAAAAATATTATATAACAAAATGAATTCTGACCTATGGAGTCAGGACATGAACTGGGATAGAGTATGCACTAAAAGTATAAAAAATACAGCGGACAGTGCCCGTACTCGGGAACAATGTGCAATACAATGTATAGGACAACAAGAGAATGTTAAATATTAAAATACTGATGCGTTTCGACCCTGAATGGGTCTTCTTCAGAGGATAATTGTCAACAATCACAAAATTCCCGATAATGTTAGGTGTTCACGATGAAAAGGATATGGTCCCTCCTGAGTCAGTGCCTCCCCAGTATTGGGTCAACTCCTCAGAGAGCAGGCGGTTGGCCAGGCATGCCTTATGAGGAATCATGCATTTGTTACCCCCCACACACAGGGTAGGGAAGTAGGGAGAGGCGGACAGCAGGCACTCACCGCTCCCGGGATGAGGTAACGATGATACTAATACTGAAGACCGGGAGAGCTTAAGTTAATTAGCCGAATTCATTACATGAGACCAATGGCTACATGCAAGAAATTCACAAAGTCAAGAGAGGATCGCTGAGCCTCCCATGTGGCTGTGTATTTATTATAAGGAGGTGCTGATTGACTGAAAACCCCTACAGGTGCAGGCTGACCGTCTAATCCCCACCCCCTCCCCCCCTCCACCACGGGAAGGAGCGCCACACAGGTGCATATACATTTTATTGCACATTGTTCCCGAGTACGGGCACTGTCCACTGTATTTTTTATACTTTTATTGCATACTGTATCCCAGTTCATGTCCTGACTCTATAGGTCAGAATTCATTTTGTTATATAATATTTGTGTACCAATAAAATTATGTTTTGATCATCCATCTTGTATTCATTGGCTGCTTTTTTCTGTAAATTTTTTATGCATCTTATGGGGTGCACAGCCTCTTTTGTCTGCACTCATGTGAGTGTCTCCTGTTGATTATCTTTTAAGCACAGAATTATATGTCGTTAAACTTTCAGTAACGCAATGAATTATATGGCGTTAAACTTGAAGTAACGCAATGAAATATTCGGTGTTAAACTTGCAGTAACGCACAGAACTATATGGTGTTAAAATTACAGTAATGCAATGAAATATATGGCATTAAACTTGCAGTAATGTACAGAACTATATGGAGCTAAACTTGCAGTAATGCAATAAAATATATATTTTTAAACTTGCAGTAATGCACAGAACTATATGGCGTTAAACTTGCAGTAATGCAATGAACTATATGGTATTAAATTTGCAGTAACGCAATGAAATATACAGAGTTAAACTTGCAGTAATGCAATGAACTATATGGCGTTAAACTTGCAGTAATGCAATGAAATGTACGGCGTTAAACTTGCAGTAATGCAATGAAATATATAGCATTAAACTTGCAGTAACGTAATTAAATATATGGTGTTAAATTTACAGTAACAAAATGAAATATATGGTGTTAAATTTGCAGTAACGCAATGAAATATACAGCGTTAAATTTCCACTAACACATAGAACTGTATGGCGTTAAACTTGCAGTAACGCAATGAACTATATGGCGTTAAACTTGCAGTAATGCAATGAAATATACGGTGTTAAACTTGCAGTAACGGACAGAACTATATGATGTTAAACTTACAGTAATGCAATGAAATATATGGCATTAAACTTGCAGTAATGCACAGAAATATATGGAGTTAAACTTGCAGTAATGCAATAAAATATATATTTTTAAACTTGCAGTAATGCAAAGAACTATATGGTATTAAATTTGCAGTAACGCAATGAAATATACAGGATAAACTTGCAGTAATGCAATGAACTATATGGCGTTAAACTTGCAGTAATGCAATGAAATGTACGGCGTTAAACTTGCGGTAATGCAATGAAATATATGGCATTAAACTTGCAGTAACGCAATGAAATATATAGCATTAAACTTGCAGTAACGCAATGAAACATATGGTGTTAAATTTGCAGTAACACAATGAAATATATGGCATTAAACTTGCAGTAACGCAATGAAATATACAGCATTAAATTTCCACTAACACATAGAACTGTATGGCGTTAAACTTTCAGTAGCACACAGAACTATATGGCGTTGAACTTACAGTAACACAATGAAATATATGCTGTTAAACATGCAGTTAAGCAGAGAACTTTATGGTATTAAATTTGCAGTAACGCAATGAAATATACAGCATTAAACTTGCAGTAATGCAATGAACAATATGGTGTTAAACTTGCAGTAATACAATGAAATATATTGCATTAAACTTGAAGTAATGCACACAACTATATGGAGTTAAACTTGCAGTAATGCAATTAAATATATGACATTAATCTTCCAGTAATGCACAGAACTATATGGCATTAAACTTGCAGTAACGCAATGAACTATATGGCATTAAATTTGCAGTAATGCAATAAAATATACGGGGTTAATCTTGCAGTAACGCAATGCAATATACGGTGTTAAACTTGCAGTAATGCAATGAAATATATAGCATTAAACTTGCAGTAACACAAGGAAATATATGGTGTTAAACTTGCAGTAACGCACAGAACTATATGGCGTTAAACTTGCAGTAATGCAATTAAATATATGGCGTTAAATTTGCAGTAATGCAATGAAATATACAGCGTTAAAATTGCAGTAATGCAATGAACTCTATTTAGTTAAACTTGCAGTAATACATAGAACTAAATGGCATTTAACTACATGGCGGTAAACTTGCAGTGACACATAGAACTCTATGGCCTTAAACTTGCAGTGATGCAATGAAATACATGGCGTTAAACTTGCAGTAACGCACAGAACTATATGGCTTTAAACTTGCAGTAATGGAATGAACTTTATGGCATTAATCTTGCAGTAACACATAGAACTCTATGGCCTTAAACTTGCAGTAACACATAGAACTCTGTGGCCTTAAACTTGCAGTAATGCAATAAAATATATTGTGTTAAACTTGCAGTAACGCACAGAACTATATGACGTTAAACTTGCAGTAATGCAATGAAATATATGGCGTTAAATTTGCAGTAACACAATGAAATATACAGCTTTAAAATTGCAGTAATGCAATGAACTATATAGAGTTAAACTTGCAGTAACACATAGAACTATATGGCATTAAACTTGCAGTAATGCAATGGAATATATGGTGTTAAATTTTCAGTAACACAATGAAATATATAGCGTTAAACTGGTAGTAACACATAGAACTATATGGCATTAAACTTGCAGTAATGCAATAAAATATACGGCGTTAAACTTGCAGTAATGCACAGAACTATATGGCGTTAAACTTGCAGTAATGCAATTAAATATATGGCGTTAAATTTGCAGTAATGCAATGAAATATACAGCGTTAAAATTGCAGTAATGCAATGAACTCTATGGAGTTAAACTTGCAGTAACACATAGAACTAAATGGCATTTAACTACATGGCGGTAAACTTGCAGTAACACATAGAACTCTATGGCCTTAAACTTGCAGTGATGCAATGAAATACATGGCGTTAAACTTGCAGTAACGCACAGAACTATATGGCTTTAAACTTGCAGTAATGGAATGAACTTTATGGCCTTAAACTTGCAGTAATACATAGAACTCTGTGGCCTTAAACTTGCAGTAATGCAATAAAATATATTGTGTTAAACTTGCAGTAACGCACAGAACTATATGACGTTAAACTTGCAGTAATGCAATGAAATATATGGCGTTAAATTTGCAGTAACACAATGAAATATACAGCTTTAAAATTGCAGTAATGCAATGAACTATATAGAGTTAAACTTGCAGTAACACATAGAACTATATGGCATTAAACTTGCAGTAATGCAATGGAATATATGGTGTTAAATTTTCAGTAACACAATGAAATATATAGCGTTAAACTGGTAGTAACACATAGAACTATATGGCATTAAACTTGCAGTAATGCAATAAAATATACGGCGTTAAACTTGCAGTAATGCACAGAACTATATGGCGTTAAACTTGCAGTAACACAATGAAATATATAGCATTAAACTTGCAGTAATGCACAGAACTATATGGCGTTAAATTTGCAGTAACGCAATGAAATATACAGTGTTAAACTTGCAGTAATGCAATCAACTTTCATTAACTCATAGAACTATTTGGCGTTAAACTTGCAGTAATGCAATGAAATATACAGCGTTAAACTTGCAGTAACACATAGAACAATATGGCATTAAACTTGCAGTAACACAATGAACTATATGGCGTTAAACTTGCAGTAACACAATGAAATATATAGTGTTAAACTTGCAGTAACGCAAATAAATATACAGCGTTAAACTTGCAGTAATGCAATTAACTACATGGCATTAAACTTTCAGTAACACATAGAACTTTATGGTCTTAAACTGGCAGTAATGCAATGAAATATATGGCATAAAACTTGCAGTAACGCACAGAACTATATGGCGTTAAGCTTGCAGTAATGCAATGAAATATATGGCGTTAAACTTGCAGTAACGCACAGAACTATATGGCGTTAAACTTGCAGTAATGCAATGAAATATATAGCGTTAAACTTTCAGTAATGTACAGAACTATATGACGTTAAACTTGCAGTAATGCAATGAAATATATGGCGTTAAAGTTGCAGTAACGCAATGAAATATACAGTGTTAAAATTGCAGTAATGCAATGAACCATATGGAGTTAAACTTGCAGTAAAACATAGAACTATATGGCAATTAATTACATGGCGGTAAACTTGCAGTAACACATAGAACTCTATGGCCTTAAACTTGCAGTAATGCAATGAAATATATGACGTTAAACTTGCAGTAACGCACAGAACTATATGGCGTTAAACTTACAATAACGGAATGAACTATATGGCGTTAAACTTGCAGTAACACATAGAACTCTATGGCCTTAAACTTGCAGTAATGCAATAAAATATATGGTGTTAAACTTGCAGTAACACACAGAACTATATGACTTTAAACTTGCAGTAATGCAATGAAATATATGGCGTTAAATTTGCAGTAACGAAATGAAATATACAGCGTTAAAATTGCAGTAATGCAATGAACTATATGGAGTTACACTTGCAGTAATGCAATAAAATATATGGCATTAAACTTGCAGTAACGCAATGAAATATATAGCGTTAAACCTGCAGTAACGCAATGAAATATATGGTGTTAAATTTGCAGTAACACAATGAAATATATGGCGTTAAACTTGCAGTAACACAATGAAATATAAAAGGTTAAACTTCCATTAAAACATAGAACTATATAGCGTTAAATTTGCCATAATGCAATGAAATATACAGCGTTACACTTGCAATAACACCCACAAGTATATGGTGTTGAACTTACAGTAACGCAAATAAATATACGGTGTTAAACTTGCAGCAACACACAGAACTATATGGTGTTAAACTTGCAGTAATGCAATGAAATAAATGGCATTTAACTTGCAGTAATGCACAGAACTATATGGCGTTAAACTTGCAGTAATGCAATGAAATATATAGCATTAAACTTGCAGTAATGCACAGAACTATATGGCATTAAATTTGCAGTAACGCAATGAAATATATGACGTTAAACTTGCAGTAACACAATGAAATATACAGCGTTAAACTTGCAGTAACACATAGAACTATATGGCATTAAACTTGCAGCAATGCAATGAAATATATGGCGTTAAACTTGTAGTAAAGCAAAGAAATATATGGCATTAAACTTGCAGTAATGCAACAAAATATATAGCGTTAAACTTGCAGTAACACAAAGAAATATATGGTGTTAAATTTGCAGTAACACAATGATATATATAGCGTTAAACTTGCAGTAGCGCAATGAAATATACAGCATTAAACTTCCAGTAACATATAGAACTATATGGCGTTAAACTTGCAGTAATGCAATGAAATATACGGCATTAAACTTGCAGTAATGCACAGAACTATATGGCGTTGAACCTGCAGTAACGCAATGAAATATATGGTGTTAAACATGCGGTAACACCCAGAACTATATGTCGTTAACTTGTAGTAACGCTATGAACTATATAGCGTTAAACTTGCAGTAACGCAATGAAATATACGATGTTAAACTTGCAGTAATGCACAGAAATATATGGTGTTAAACTTGCAGTAATGCAATGAAATATATGGACTTTAACTTGCAGTAACACACAGAACTATATCTCGTTAAACTTGCAGTAAAGCAATGAAATATATGGTGTTAAACTTGCAAGAATGCACAGAACTATATGACGTGAAACTTGCAGTAATGCAATGAAATATATGGCGTTAAATTTGCAGTAACGCAATGAAATATACAGCATTAAACTTGCAGTAACGCAATGAACTATATTTAGTTAAACTTGCAGTAACACATAGAACTATATGGCGTTTAACTTACAGTAACGCAATGAAATATATATTGTTAAACTTGCAGTAACGCATAGACCTATATGGCGTTAAACTTGCAGTAATGCAATGAAATATATAGCGTTAAACTTTCAGTAATATACAGAACTATAATGCAATTAAATATACAGCGTTAAACTTTCAGTAACGCAATTAACTACATGGCGTTAAACTTGCAGTAACACATAGAACTCTATGGCCTTAAACTTGCAGTAATGCAATGAAATATATGGCATTAGACTTGCAGTAACGCAAAGAACTATATGACGTTAAACTTGCAGTAATGCAATTAAATATATGGCGTTAAATTTGCAGTAACACAATGAAATATGCAGCTTTAAAATTGCAGTAATGCAATGAACTATATGGAGTTAAACTTGCAGTAACACATAGAAATATATGGCATTAAACTTGCAGTAATGCAGTGGAATATATGGTGTTAAATTTGCAGTAACACAATTAAATATATAGCGTTAAACTGGTAGTAACACATAGAACTATATGACATTAAACTTGCAGTAATGCAATAAAATATATGGCGTTAAACTTGCAGTAACGCAATTAAATATATGGCATTAAACTTGCAGTAACGCAATGAAATATATGGTGTTAAATTTGCAGTAACACAATGATATATATGGCGTTAAACTTGCAGTAACGCAATGAAATATACAGCGTTAAACTACCAATAACACATAGAAATATATGGCGTTAAACTTGCAGTAATGCAGTGAAATATATAGCATTAAACGTGCAGTAATGCACAGAACTATATGCCGTTAAATTTGCAGTAACGCAATGAAATATACAGCGTTAAACTTGCAGTAATGCAATCAACTTTCTGTAACTCATAGAACTATATGGCGTTAAACTTGCAGTAATGCAATGAAATATACAGCGTTAAACTTGCAGTAACACATAGAACTATATGGCATTAAACTTGCAGTAATGCAATGAAATATACGTCATTAAACTTGCAGTAACGCAATGAAATATATGTCGTTAAACTTGCAGTAACGCAATGAAATATATAGCGTTAAACTTGCAGTAACGCAATGAAATATATGGTGTTAAATTTTCAATAACACAATGAAATATATGGTGTTAAACTTGCAGTAACGCAATGAAATATACAGCGTTAAATGTCCAGTAACACATATAACTATATGGCGTTAAACTTGCAGTAATACAATGAAATATATGGCATTAAACTTGCAGTAACGCACATAGCTATATGAAGTTGAACTTGCAGTAACACAATGAAATATATGGTGTTAAACATGCAGTAACACCCAGAACTATATGTCGTTAACTTGTAGTAACGCTATGAACTATATAGTGTTAATCTTGCAGTAACTTAAATGTATAGTTATTCCTGCACTACCATGTAAACGAAGGGCAATGAACGTTGAACTGCTGCCATCACCGAATATAGGTCAAGCTCAGCCCATACAGCAATAGAAATAAGGTATGTAAAAATTGGTGCTGCGCTGTTCTAAAAAAAAAAACAAAAAAAAAAATAAACCTATGCTGCTAGAGGTAGTAGTACAAAGGTAAATGAACATGTAAAATGATATAAACATATAAAAAAAAGAAACAATATAAGAATAAGTACAATGAATATAGAGCACTTCTATACCCAATAGGTGCAGTGTGATATTCCACAATAACCAGTGGTAATAACAAAGTGCAAAGTGCGATAAGTATCTTACTGGAAACACTAAAATCAATATACAATCACTAAAAACCTCAATGGACCATGCAAGTAGGCAAAAAACATTGTGCAAAAAACAGCAATTAATAAATTAAATGTGCAACATGCGATTAACCACTTGCCGACCGCCTAACGTAGATATACGTCGGCAGAATGGCACGGGCAGGCAGAATCACGTACCTGTACGTGATCTGCCTCCCGCGGGCGGGGGGTCCGATCGGACCCCCCCCAGTGCCAGCGGCGGTCGGCATTTGACTGGGAGGCGAGGGGGAGACCATCCGATCGTGGCCCCCCTCGCGACCGCTCCCAGCCAATCGGAATCCTCCCCTGCCTGTGTGTAGTTTCACACAGGCAGAGGATGTGATGTCATCTCTCCTCGGCTTGGCAGTTTCCTTTTCAGCGCCGAGGAGAGAAGACATGTAAGTGCACAAAACACTACACACACACAGTAGAACATGCCAGGCACATAAAACACCACGATCCCCCCCGATCGCCCCCCAATCCCCCCCAACCACCCCCCTGTCACAAACTGACACCAAGCAGTATTTTTTTATTTTTTTCTGATTACTGATTGGTGTCAGTTTGTGACAGTTACAGTGTTAGGGCAGTGAGTGGTAGCCCCCTTTAGGTCTAGGGTACCCCCCTAACCCCCCCTAATAAAGTTTTAACCCCTTGATCACCCCCTGTCACCAGTGTCGCTAAGCGATCATTTTTCTGATCTCTGTATTAGTGTCGCTGGTGACGCTAGTTAGGGAGGTAAATATTTAGGTTCGCCGTCAGCGTTTTATAGCGTCAGGGACCCCCATATACTATCTAATAAATGTTTTAACCCCTTGATTGCCCCCTAGTTAACCCTTTCACCACTGATCACCGTATAAGTGTTATGGGTGACGCTGGTTAGTTTGTTTATTTTTTATAGTGTCAGGGCACCCGTCGTTTATTACCGAATAAAGGTTTAGCCCCCTGATCGCCCGGTGGTGATATGCGTCGCCCCAGGCAGCGTCAGATTAGCGCCAGTACCGCTAACACCCACGCACGCAGCATACGCCTCCCTTAGTGGTATAGTATCTGTACAGATCAATATCTGATCCGATCAGATCTATACTAGCGTCCCCAGCAGTTTAGGGTTCCCAAACACGCAGTGTTAGCGGGATCAGCACAGATACCTGTTAGCACCTGCGTTTTGCCCCTCCGCCCGGCCCAGCCCACCCAAGTGCAGTATCGATCGATCACTGTCACTTACAAAACACTAAACAAATAACTGCAGCGTTCGCAGAGTCAGGCCTGATCCCTGCGATCGCTAACAGTTTTCTTGGTAGCGTTTTGGTGAACTGGCAAGCACCAGCCCCAGGCAGCGTCAGGTTAGCGCCAGTACTGCTAACACCCAAGCATGCACCGTACACCTCCCTTAGTGGTATAGTATCTGAATGGATCAATATCTGATCCGATCAGATCTATACTAGCGTCCCCAGCAGTTTAGGGTTCCCAAACACGCAGTGTTAGCGGGATCAGCACAGATACCTGTTAGCACCTGCGTTTTGCCCCTCCACCCGGCCCAGCCCACCCAAGTGCAGTATCAATCGATCACTGTCACTTACAAAACACTAAACGCATAACTGCAGCGTTCGCAGAGTCAGGCCTGATCCCTGCGATCGCTAACAGTTTTTTTGGTAGCGTTTTGGTGAACTGGCAAGCACCAGCCCCAGGCAGCGTCAGGTTAGCGCCAGTACCGCTAACACCCACGCATGCACCGTACACCTCCCTTGGTGGTATAGTATCTGATCGGATCAATATCTGATCTGATCAGATCTATACTAGCGTCCCCAACAGTTTAGAGTTCCCACAAACGCAGTGTTAGCGGGATCAGCCCAGATACCTGCTAGCACCTGCGTTTTTCCCCTCCGCCCGGCCCAGCCCAGCCCACCCAAGTGCAGTATCGATCGATCACTGTCACTTACAAAACACTAAACAAATAACTGCAGCGTTCGCAGAGTCAGGCCTGATCCCTGCGATCGCTAACAGTTTTCTCGGTAGCGTTTTGGTGAACTGGCAAGCACCAGCCCCAGGCAGCGTCAGGTTAGCGCCAGTACCGCTAACACCCACGCACCGTACACCTCCCTTAGTGGTATAGTATCTGAATGGATCAATATCTGATCCGATCAGATCTATACTAGCGTCCCCAGCAGTTTAGGGTTCCCACAAACGCAGTGTTAGCGGGATCAGCCCAGATACCTGCTAGCACCTGCGTTTTTCCCCTCCGCCCGGCCCAGCCCAGCCCACCCAAGTGCAGTATCGATCGATCACTGACACTTACAAAACACTAAACTCATAACTGCAGCGTTCGCAGAGTCAGGCCTGATCCCTGCGATCGCTAACAGTTTTTTTGTAGCGTTTTGGTGAACTGGCAAGCACCAGCAGCCTAGTACACCCCGGTCGTAGTCAAACCCGCACTGCAGTAACACTTGGTGATGTGGCGAGTCCCATAAGTGCAGTTCAAGCTGGTGAGGTGGCAAGCACAAGTAGTGTCCCGCTGCCACCAAAAAGACAAACACAGGCCCGTCGTGCCCATAATGCCCTTCCTGCTGCATTCGCTAATCCTAATTGGGAACCCACCACTTCTGCAGCGCCCGTACTTCCCCCATTCACATCCCCAACCAAATGCAGTTGGCTGCATGAGAGGCATTTTCTTTATGTCCTCCCGAGTACCCCTACCCAACGAACCCCCCCAAAAAAGATGTCGTGTCTGCAGCAAGCGCGGATATAGGCGTGACACCCGCTATTATTGTCTCTCCTGTCCTGACAATCTTGGTCTTTGCATTGGTGAATGTTTTGAACGCTACCATTCACTAGTTGAGTATTAGCGTAGGGTACAGCATTGCACAGACTAGGCACACTTTCACAGGGTCTCCCAAGATGCCATCACATTTTGAGAGACCCGAACCTGGAACCGGTTACAGTTATAAAAGTTAGTTACAAAAAAAAGTGTAAAAAAAAAAAAAACACAAACAAAAATATAAAATAAAAAATAATAGTTGTCATTTTATTGTTCTTTCTCTCTCTATTCTCTCTATTGTTCTGCTCTTTTTTACTGTATTCTATTCTGCAATGTTTTATTGTTATTATGTTTTATCATGTTTGCTTTTCAGGTATGCAATTTTTTTATACTTTACCGTTTACTGTGCTTTATTGTTAACCATTTTTTTGTCTTCAGGTACGCCATTCACGACTTTGAGTGGTTATACCAGAATGATGCCTGCAGGTTTAGGTATCATCTTGGTATCATTCTTTTCAGCCAGCAGTCGGCTTTCATGTAAAAGCAATCCTAGCGGCTAATTAGCCTCTAGACTGCTTTTACAAGCAGTGGGAGGGAATGCCCCCCCCCAACGTCTTCCGTGTTTTTCTCTGGCTCTCCTGTCTCAACAGGGAACCTGAGAATGCAGCCGGTGATTCAGCCAGCTGACCATAGAGCTGATCAGAGACCAGAGTGGCTCCAATCATCTCTATGGCCTAAGAAACCGGAAGCTACGAGCATTTTATGACTTAGATTTCGCCGGATGTAAACAGCGCCATTGGGAAATTGGGAAAGCATTTTATCACACCGATCTTGGTGTGGTCAGATGCTTTGAGGGCAGAGGAGAAATCTAGGGTCTAATAGACCCCAATTTTTTCAAAAAAGAGTACCTGTCACTACCTATTGCTATGATAGGGGATATTTACATTCCCTGAGATAACAATAAAAATGATTTAAAAAAAAAAAAAAATGAAAGGAACAGTTTTAAAATAAGATAAAAAAAATAATAATAATAAAGAAAAAAAAAAAAAAAAAAAGCACCCCTGTCCCCCCTGCTCTCGCGCTAAGGCGAACGCAAGTGTCAGTCTGGCGTCAAATGTAAACAGCAATTGCACCATGCATGTGAGGTATCACCACGAACGTCAGATCGAGGGCAGTAATTTTAGCAGTAGACCTCCTCTGTAAATCTAAAGTGGTAACCTGTAAAGGCTTTTAAAGGCTTTTAAAAATGTATTTAGTTTGTCGCCACTACACGTTTGTGCGCAATTTTAAAGCATGTCATGTTTGGTATCCATGTACTCGGCCTAAGATCATCTTTTTTATTTCATCAAACATTTGGGCAATATAGTGTGTTTTAGTGCATTAAAATTTAAAAAAGTGTGTTTTTTCCCCAAAAAATGCGTTTGAAAAATCGCTGCGCAAATACTGTGTGAAAAAAAAAAATGAAACACCCACCATTTTAATCTGTAGGGCATTTGCTTTAAAAAAAATATATAATGTTTGGGGGTTAAAAGTAATTTTCTTGCAAAAAAAAATTATTTTTTTATGTAATCAAAAAGTGTCAGAAAGGGCTTTGTCTTCAAGTGGTTAGAAGAGTGGGTGATGTGTGACATAAGCTTCTAAATGTTGTGCATAAAATGCCAGGACAGTTCAAAACCCCCCAAATGACCCCATTTTGGAAAGTAGACACCCCAAGCTATTTGCTGAGAGGCATGTCGAGTCCATGGAATATTTTATATTGTCACACAAGTTGCGGGAAAGAGACAATTTTTTATTTTTTTTATTTTTTTTTGCGCAAAGTTGTCACTAAATGATATATTGCTCAAACATGCCATGGGAATATGTGAAATTACACCCCAAAATGCATTCTGTTGCTTCTCCTGAGTACGGGGATACCACATGTGTGAGACTTTTTGGGAGCCTAGCCGCGTACGGGACCCCAAAAACCAAGCACCGCCTTCAGGCTTTCTAAGGCCGTAAATTTTTGATTTCACTCTTCACTGCCTATCACAGTTTCGGAGGCCATGGAATGCCCAGGTGGCAAAAAAAAAACCCAAATGACCCCATTTTGGAAAGTAGACACCCCAAGCTATTTGATGAGAGGTATAGTGAGTATTTTGCAGACCTCACTTTTTGTCACAAAGTTTTGAAAATTGAAAAAAGAAAAAAAAATGTTTTTTCTCGTCTTTCTTTATTTTCAAAAACAAATGAGAGCTGCAAAATACTCACCATGCCTCTCAGCAAATAGCTTAGGGTGTCTACTTTCCAAAATGGGGTCATTTGGGGGGGTTTGTGCCACCTGGGCATTCCATGGCCTCCGAAACTGTGATAGGCAGTGAAGAGTGAAATCAAAAATTTACACCCTTACAAATTCTGAAGGCGGTGATTGGTTTTCGGGGCCCCGTACGCGGCTAGGCTCCCAAAAAGTCCCACACATGTGGTATCCCCGTACTCAGGAGAAGTAGCTAAATGTATTTTGGGGTGCAATTCCACATATGCCCATGGCCTGTGTGAGAAATATATTATTTAGTGACAACTTTGTGCAAAAAAAATAAAAAAAATAAAAAATTGTCTCTTTCCCGCAACTTGTGTCAAAATATAAAACATTCCATGGACTCAACATGCCTCAAAGCAAATAGCTTGGGGTGTCTACTTTCCAAAATGGGGTCATTTGGGGGGGGTTATGCCATCTGGGCATTTTATGGCCTTCAAAACTGTGATAGGTAGTGAGGAGTAAAATCAAAAATGTACGCCCTTAGAAATCCTGAAGGCAGTGATTGGTTTTCGGGGCCCCGTACGTGGCTAGGCTCCCAAAAAGTCCCACACATGTGGTATCCCCATACTCAGGAGAAGCAGCTAAATGTATTTTGGGGTGCAATTCCACATATGCCCATGGCCTGTGTGAGCAATATATCATTTAGTGACAACTTTTTGTAATTTTTTTTTTTTTTTGTCATTCAATCACTTGGGACAAAAAAAATGAATATTCAATGGGCTCAACATGCCTCTCAGCAATTTCCTTGGGGTGTCTACTTTCCAAAATGGGGTCATTTGTGGGGGTTTTGTACTGCCCTGCCATTTTAGCACCTCAAGAATTGACATAGGCAGTCATAAATTAAAGGCTGTGTAAATTCCAGAAAATGTACCCTAGTTTGTAGGCGCTATAACTTTTGCGCAAACCAATAAATATACACTTATTGACATTTTTTTACCAAAGACATGTGGCCGAATACATTTTGGCCTAAATGTATGACTAAAATTGAGTTTATTGGATTTTTTTTAGAACAAAAAGTAGAAAATATCATTTTTTTTTCAAAATTTTCGGTCTTTTTCCGTGTATAGCGCAAAAAATAAAAACGGCAGAGGTGATCAAATACCATCAAGTACTCCTAACTGCCTCTGACTTGGATTCCTGGGCTGGATGGATCTGTTAGTGGGTCCTTGTCTCTCAGTGGAGCAGGAGGGGGATTAAAGGAAAGAAGGGGCCAGATAGTGTAATATTTCAATCAGAAGTTGTTTTTTATTAAAACAATGGTGAGGGTACTGACTTCACTTACAAAAAAAACACACAGAAAACTTATCTCCTACGAGCGGCGAGCTCATTTGCATATATCAGTCTTGGATGCCTATCCTGTCCCTACGCGTGACGTCACGGTCACGTGACTTCATCATTATGGCCTTAAGTCTTTATTGAATGAATTTCTTAAATTTGCAGTAACGCAATGAAATATATGGTGTTAAACTTGCAGTAATGCCCAGAAATATATTGTGTTAAACTTGCAGTAATGCAATAAAATATATGGCATTTAACTTGCATGACGTCCCTACGCGTGACGTCACAGTCATGTGACTTCATCATTATAGCCTTAAGTCTTTATTGAATGATTTTCTTAAACTTGCAGTAATGCAATGAAATATATGGTGTTAAACTTGCAGTAATGCCCAGAAATATATTGTGTTAAACTTGCAGTAATGCAATAAAATATATGGCATTTAACTTGCATGACGTCCCTACGCGTGACGTCACAGTCATGTGACTTCATCATTATGGCCTTAAGTCTTTATTGAATGATTTTCTTAAACTTGCAGTAACGCAATGAAATATATGGTGTTAAACTTGCAGTAATGCCCAGAAATATATTGTGTTAAACTTGCAGTAATGCAATAAAATATATGGCATTTAACTTGCATGACGTCCCTACGCGTGACGTCACAGTCACGTGACTTCATGATTATGGCCTTAAGTCTTTATTGAATGATTTTCTTAAACTTGCAGTAACACAATGAAATATATGGAATTTAACTTGCAGTAACGCACAGAACTATATGGCGTTAAACTTGCAGTAAAGCAATGAAATATATGGCGTTAAACTTGCAGGAATGCACAGAACTATATGGTGTTAAACTTGCAGTAAAGCAATGAAATATGTGGTGTTAAACTTGCAGTAACACATAGAACTATATGGTGTTAAACTTGCAGTAATGCAGTGTAATATATGGCGTTAAATTTGCAGTAACGCAATGAAATATACATCATTAAACTTGCAGTAACGCAATGAACTATATGGCATTAAACTTGCTGTAATGCAATCAACTATATGGCGTTAAACTTGCAGTAACACAATGAAATATACGTTATTAACTTGCAGTAACACACAAAACTATATGGTGTTAAAGTTGCAGTAATGCAATGAAATATATGGCATTAAACTTGCAGTAACGCACAGAACTATATGGCATTAAACTTGCAGTAATGCAATGAAACATATGGTGTTAAACTTGCAGGAATGCACAGAACTATATGGCGTTAAACTTGCAGTAATGCAATGAACTATATGGCGTTAAATTTGCAGTAACGCAATGAAATATACATTGTTAAACTTGCAGTAATGCAGTGAACTATATGTCGTTAAACTTACAGTAACACATAGAACTATATGGCGTTAAAATTGCAGTAACGCAATTAAATATATGGTGTTAAATTTGCAGTAACGCAATGAAATATACAGCGTTAAACTTCCAGTAACACTTAGAAATATATGGCGTTAAACTTGCAGTAATGCAGTGAAATATATAGCATTAAACTTTCAGTAATGCACAGAACTATATGGCGTTAAATTTGCAGTAACGCAATGAAATATACAGCGTTAAACTTGCAGTAATGCAATGAACTTTCAGTAACTCATAGAACTATATGGCGTTAAAATTGCAGTAATGTAATGAAATATACAGCGTTAAACTTGCAGTAACACATAGAACTATATGACGTTAAACTTGCAGTAATGAAATGAAATATACGTCTTTAAACTTGCAATAACGCAATGAAATATATGGCGTTAAACTTGCAGTAATGCAATGAAATATAAAACATTAAACTTGCAGTAACGCAATGAAATATATGGTGTTAAACATGCAGTAACACACAGAACTATATGGCGTTAAATTTGCAGTACCGCAATGAACTATATGGCGTTAAACTTGCAGTAAAGCAATGAAATATATGGTGTTAATCTTGCAGTAACACATAGAACTATATTGCGTTAAACTTGCCGTAATGCAATGAAATATATTGCGGTAAATTTGCAGTAATGCAATGAAATATACAGCATGAAACTTGCAGTAACGCAATGAACTATATTTAGTTAAACTTGCAGTAACACAGAACTATATGACGTTGAACTTACAGTAGCGCAATTGAATATATAGTGTTAAACGTGCAGTAACACAATGAAATATACGTTGTTAAACTTGCAGTAACACACAGAACTATATGGTGTTAAACTTGCAATAATGCAATTAAATATATGGCAATAAACTTGCAGTAATGCACATAACTATATGGCGTTAAACTTGCAGTAATGCAATGAAATATATGACGTTAAACTTGCAGTAATGCAATGAACTATATGGCGTTAAATTTGCAGTAACGCAATGAAATATACAGCGTTAAACTTGCAGTAATGCAGTGAACTGTATGTCGTTAAACTTACAGTAACACATAGAACTATATAGCATTAAACTTGCAGTAATGCAATGAAATATATGGTGTTAAATTTGGAGTAACACAATGAAATATATGGCGTTAAACTTGCAGTAACGCAATGAAATATACAGTGTTAAACTTCCAGTAACACATAGAAATATATGGCGTTAAACTTACAGTAATGCAGTGAAATATATAACATTAATCTTGCAGTAATGCACAGAACTATATGGCGTTAAATTTGCAGTAACGCAATGAAATATACAGAGTTAAACTTGCAGTAATGCAATGAACCATATGGCGTTAAACTTTCAGTAACACATAGAACTATATGGCGTTAAACTTGCAGTAACACTATGAAATATATGGCGTTAAATTTGCATTAACGCAATGAAATATACAGCATTAAACTTGCAGTAATGCAATGAACTTTCAGTAACTCATAGAACTATATGGCGTTAAACTTGCAGTAATGCAATGAAATATACAGCATAAACTTGCAGTAACACATAGAACTATATGGCGTTAAACTTGAATTGATAAAATGAAATATACGGCTTTAAACTTGCAGTAACGCAATGAAATATATGGCATTAAACTTGCAGTAACGCAATGAAATATAAAGCATTAAACTTGCAGTAACGCAATGAAATATATGGTGTTAAAGATGCAGTAACGCACAGAACTGTATTGCGTTAAATTTGCAGTAACGCAATGAACTATATGGTGTTAAACTTGCAGTAATGCAATGAAATATATGGCGTTAAACTTTCAGTAACGCACAGAACTATATCGCGTTAAATTTGCAGTAATGCAATGAAATATATGGCGTTAAATTTGCAGTAACGCAATGAAATATACAGCGTAAAACTTGCAGTAAGGCAATGAACTATATGGAGTTAAACTTTCAGTAACACATAGAACTATATGGCATTAAACTTGCAGTAATGCAATGGAATATATGGTGTTAAATTTGCAGTAACACAATGAAATATATAGCGTTAAACTTGCAGTAACACATAGAACTATATGGCATTAAACTTGCAGTAGTGCAATGAAATATACGGCATTAAACTTGCAGTAACGCAATGAAATATATGTTGTTAAACATTCAGTAATGCACAAAACTATATGGCGTTAAACTTGCAGTAATGCAATGAAATATATGGCATTAAACTTGCAGTAATGCACAGAACTATATGGAGTTATACTTGCAGTAATGCAATGAAATATATGACGTTAAACTTGCAGTAATGCACAGAACTATATGGAGTTAAACTTGCAGTAATGCAATGAAATATATGACGTTAAACTTGCAGTAATGCACAGAACTATATGGCGTTAAACTTGCAGTAATGCAATGAACTATACGGGGTTAAACTTGCAGTAACGCAATGCAATATACGGTGTTAAACTTGCAGTAACGCACAGAACTATATGGTGTTAAACTTGCAGTAATGCAATAAAATATATAGCAGTAAACTTGCAGTAATGCACAGAACTATATGGCGTTAAATTTGCAGTAACGCAATGAACTATACAGAGTTAAACTTGCAGTAATGCATTGAACCATATGGCGTTAAACTTTCAGTAACACATAGAACTATATGGCGTTAAACTTGCAGTAACTCTATGAAATATATGGCATTAAATTTGCTATAACGCAATGAAATATAAAGCATTAAACTTGCAGTAACGCAATGAAATATATGGTGTTAAAGATGCAGTAACGCACAGAACTGTATTGCATTAAATTTGCAGTAACGCAATGAACTATATGGTGTTAAACTTGCAGTAATGCAATGAAATATATGGCGTTAAACTTTCAGTAACGCACAGAACTATATCGCGTTAAATTTGCAGTAATGCAATGAAATATATGGCGTTAAATTTGCAGTAACGCAATGAAATATACAGCGTAAAACTTGCAGTAAGGCAATGAACTATATGGAGTTAAACTTTCAGTAACACATAGAACTATATGGCATTAAACTTGCAGTAATGCAATGGAATATATGGTGTTAAATTTGCAGTAACACAATGAAATATATAGCGTTAAACTTGCAGTAACACATAGAACTATATGGCATTAAACTTGCAGTAGTGCAATGAAATATACGGCATTAAACTTGCAGTAACGCAATGAAATATATGTTGTTAAACATTCAGTAATGCACAAAACTATATGGCGTTAAACTTGCAGTAATGCAATGAAATATATGGCATTAAACTTGCAGTAATGCACAGAACTATATGGAGTTATACTTGCAGTAATGCAATGAAATATATGACGTTAAACTTGCAGTAATGCACAGAACTATATGGAGTTAAACTTGCAGTAATGCAATGAAATATATGACGTTAAACTTGCAGTAATGCACAGAACTATATGGCGTTAAACTTGCAGTAATGCAATGAACTATACGGGGTTAAACTTGCAGTAACGCAATGCAATATACGGTGTTAAACTTGCAGTAACGCACAGAACTATATGGTGTTAAACTTGCAGTAATGCAATAAAATATATAGCAGTAAACTTGCAGTAATGCACAGAACTATATGGCGTTAAATTTGCAGTAACGCAATGAACTATACAGAGTTAAACTTGCAGTAATGCATTGAACCATATGGCGTTAAACTTTCAGTAACACATAGAACTATATGGCGTTAAACTTGCAGTAACTCTATGAAATATATGGCATTAAATTTGCTATAACGCAATGAAATATACAGCATTAAACTTGCAGTAATGCACAAAACTATATGGTGTTAAATTTGCAGTAACGCAATGAAATATACAGCGTTAAACTTGCAGTAATGCAATGAAATATATGGTGTTAAACTTGCAGTAATGCACAGAACTATATAACGTTAAACTTGCAGCAATGCAATGAAATATATGGCGTTAAATTTGCAGTAACGCAATGAAATATACAGCGTTAAACTTGCAGTAATGCAGTGAACTATATGTCATTAAACTTACAGTAACACATAGAACTATATGGCGTTAAACTTGCAGTTATGCAATGAAATATATGGTGTTAAATTTGCAGTAACACAATGAAATATATGGCGTTAAACTTGCAGTAACGCAATGAAATATACAGTGTTAAACTTCCAGTAACACATAGAAATATATGGCGTTAAACTTGCAGTAATGCAGTGAAATATATAGCATTAAACTTGCAGTAATGCACAGAACTATATGGAGTTAAATTTGCAGTAACGCAATGAAATATACAGCATTAAACTTGCAGTAATGCAATGAACTTTCAGTAACTCATAGAACTATATGGCGTTAAACTTGCAGTAATGCAATGAAATATACAGCATAAACTTGCAGTAACACATAGAACTATATGGCGTTAAACTTGCAGTGATAAAATGAAATATACGGCTTTAAACTTGCAGTAACGCAATGAAATATATGGCGTTAAACTTGCAGTAACGCAATGAAATATAAAGCATTAAACTTGCAGTAACGCAATGAAATATATGGTGTTAAACATGCAGTAACGCACAGAACTGTATTGCGTTAAATTTGCAGTAACGCAATGAACTATATGGCGTTAAACTTGCAGTAATGCAATGAAATATATGGCGTTAAACTTTCAGTAACGCACAGAACTATATCGCGTTAAATTTGCAGTAATGCAATGAAATATATGGCGTTAAATTTGCAGTAACGCAATGAAATATACAGCGTTAAACTTGCAGTAAGGCAATGAACTATATGGAGTTAAACTTTCAGTAACACATAGAACTATATGGCATTAAACTTGCAGTAATGCAATGAAATATACGGCGTTAAACTTGCAGTAACGCAATGAAATATATGTTGTTAAACATTCAGTAACGCACAAAACTATATGGCGTTAAACTTGCAATAATGCAATGAAATATATGGTGTTAAACTTGCAGTAATGCACAGAACTATATGGCGTTAAACTTGCAGTAACTCATTTAACTATATGGCGTTAAACTTGCAGTAACGCAATGAAATATACGGTGTTAAACTTGCAGTTATGCACAGAACTATATGGTGTTAAATTTGCAGTAATGCAATGAAATATATGGCATTAAACTTGCAGTAACGCACAGAACTATATGGCGTTAAACTTGCAGTAATGCAATGAACTATATGGCGTTAAACTTGCAGTAACACAATGAAATATATGGTGTTAAACTTGCAGTAACTCAAATAAATATACAGCGTTAAACTTGCAGTAACGCAATTAACTACATGGCGTTAAACTTTCAGTAACACATAGAACTTTATGGCCTTAAACTGGCAGTAATGCAATGAAATATATGGCGTTAAAATTGCAGTAATGCACAGAACTATATGGCATTAAACTTGCAGTAATGCACTGAAATATATGGCGTTAAACTTGCAGTAACGCACAGAACTATATGGCGTTAAACTTGCAGTAATGCAATGATATATATAGTGTTAAACTTTTAGTAACGTACAGAACTATATGACGTTAAACTTGCAGTAATGCAATTAAATATATGGCGTTAAATTTGCAGTAACGCAATGAAATATACAGCGTTAAAATTGCAGTAACACAATGAAATATATGGCGTTAAACTTGCAGTAACACAATGAAATATAAAAGGTTAAACTTCCAGTAAAACATAGAACTATATAGCGTTAAATTTGCCATAATGCAATGAAATATACAGCGTTAAACTTGCAGCAACACACAGAACTATATGGTGTTAAACTTGCAGTAATGCAATGAAATGAATGGCAGTTAACTTGCAGTAACGCACAGAATTATATGGCGTTAAACTTGCAGTAATGCAATGAAATATATAGCATTAAACTTGCAGTAATGCACAAAACTATATGGTGTTAAATTTGCAGTAACGCAATGAAATATATGACGTTAAACTTGCAGTAACGCAATGAAATATACAGCGTTAAACTTGCAGTAACACATCGAACTATATGGCATTAAACTTGCAGTAATGCAATGAAATATATGCCATTAAACTTGCAGTAACGCAAAGAAATATATGGCATTAAACTTCCAGTAACGCAATGAAATATATAGCGTTAAACTTGCAGTAATGCAAAGAAATATATGGTGTTAAATTTGCAGTAACACAATGAAATATATAGCGTTAAACTTGCAGTAGCGCAATGAAATATACAGCATTAAACTTCTAGTAACACATAGAGCTATATGGCGTTAAACTTGCAGTAATGCAATGAAATATACGGCATTAAACTTGCAGTAACGCACAGAACTATATGGCGTTGAACCTGCAGTAACGCAATGAAATATATGGTGTTAAACATGCGGTAACACCCAGAACTATATGTCGTTAACTTATAGTAACGCTATGAACTATATAGCGTTAAACTTGCAGTAACGCAATGAAATATACGATGTTAAACTTGCAGTAATGCACAGAAATATATGGTGTTAAACTTGCAGTAATGCAATGAAATATATGGCATTTAACTTGCAGTAACACACAGAACTATATCTCATTAAACTTGCAGTAAAGCAATGAAATATATGGTGTTAAACTTGCAAGAATGCACAGAACTATATGGCGTTAAACTTGCAGTAAAGCAATGAAATATGTGGTGTTAAACTTGCAGTAACACATAGAACTATATGACGTTAAACTTGCAGTAATGCAATGAAATATATGGCGTTAAATTTGCAGTTAAGCAATGAAATATACAGCATTAAACTTGCAGTAACGCAATAAACTATATTTAGTTAAACTTGCAGTAACACATAGAACTATTTGGCGTTGAACTTACAGTAACGCAATGAAATATATATTGTTAAACTTGCAGTAACGCATAGAACTATATGGCGTTAAACTTGCAGTAATGCAATGAAATATATAGCGTTAAACTTGCAGTAACGCACAGAACTATATGGCTAGCATACAGTCCCCTCCAAAAGTTTCTTTTTTCCGGCTAGGTCTGTCACAAACATAGACTCTTCTTCACACAATAGCAGAGTTAATTAACACAAATAACAATGGGGATCTAATGACTCTTAGATCCCATAGTAGACTTATTTACAATACACATTTTAGCAGACAATAGACAGACAGGTGTTGGAATTTACATCAGCATCTCCTAACAGTATCTGTCCCAGTATTATGAATCAGCCACTATTCCAATATGGCAAATCCAGGGTCCCCAGAGTCTGTGTTAAACTTGCAGTAATGCAATGAAATATATAGCGTTAAACTTTCAGTAATATACAGAACTATAATGCAATTAAATATACAGCGTTAAACTTTCAGTAACGCAATTAACTACATGGCGTTAAACTTGCAGTAACACATAGAACTCTATGGCCTTAAACTTGCAGTAATGCAATGAAATATATGGCGTTAAACTTGCAGTAACGCACAGAACTATATGACGTTAAACTTGCAGTAATGCAATGAAATATATGGCGTTAAATTTGCAGTAACACAATGAAATATACAGCTTTAAAATTACAGTAATGCAATGAACTTTATGGAGTTAAACTTGCAGTAACACATAGAACTATATGGCATTAAACTTGCAGTAATGCAGTGAAATATATGGTGTTAAATTTGCAGTAACACAATGAAATATATAGCGTTAAACTGGTAGTAACACATAGAACTATATGGCATTAAACTTGCAGTAATGCAATAAAATATACGGCGTTAAACTTGCAGTAATGCAATTAAATATATTTCATTAAACTTGCAGTAACGCAATGAAATCTATGGTGTTAAATTTGCAGTAACACAATGATATATATGGCATTAAACTTGCAGTAACGCAATGAAATATACAGCGTTAAACTTCCAATAACACATAGAAATATATGGCGTTAAACTTGCTGTAATGCAGTGAAATATATAGCATTAAACGTGCAGTAATGCACAGAACTATATGGCGTTAAGTTTGCAGTAACGCAATGAAATATACAGCATTAAACTTGCAGTAACACATAGAACTATATGGCATTAAACTTGCAGTAATGCAATGAAATATACGTCGTTAAACTTGCAGTAATGCAATGAAATATATGGCATTAAACTTGCAGTAACGCAATGAAATATATAGCGTTAAACTTGCAGTAACACAATGAAATATATGGTGTTAAATTTTCAGTAACACAATGAAATATATGGCGTTAAACTTGCAGTAACGCAATGAAATATACAGCGTTAAATGTCCAGTAACACATAAAACTATATGGCGTTAAACTTGCAGTAATACAATGAAATATATGGCATTAAACTTGCAGTAACGCACAGAGCTATATGACATTGAACTTGCAGTAATGCAATGAAATATATGGTGTTAAACATGCAGTAACACCCAGAACTATATGTCGTTAACTTGTAGTAATGCTATGAACTATATGGTGTTAAACTTGCAGTAACTTAAATGTATAGTTATTCCTGTACTACCATGTAAACGAAGGGCAATGAACGTTGAACTGCTGCAAGCACCGAATATAGGTCAAGCTCAGCCCATACAGCAATAGAAATAAGGTATGTAAAAATTGGTGCTATGCTGCTAGAGGTAGTAGTACAAAGGTAAATGAACATGTAAAATGATATAAACATATAAAAAAAGAAACAATATAAGAATAAGTACAATGAATATAGAGCACTTCTATACCCAATAGGTGCAGTGTGATATTCCACAATAATCGGTGGTAATAGCAAAGTGCAAAGTGCGATAAGTATCTTACTGGAAACACTAAAATCAATATACAATCACTAAAAACCTCAATAGACTGTGCAAGTGTGCAAAAAACAGCAATTAATAAATTAAATGTGCAACATGCGATTAATATGTGCAAAAATCACAAATGCAGTGTGTAATAAACATATAACCAAAAAATCAAAATACAATCACTAAACACCTCAATGGATCGTGCAAGTAGGCAAAAAAATTGTGCAAAAAACAGCAATTAATAAATTAAATGTGCAACATGCGATCAATATGTGCAAAAATCGTAAATGCAGTGTATAATAAACATATAACCAAAATAAGTCCACTGTAGGACTTGTGAAAATTCAAACAAAGGCAAACATGTGCAAAATATATAATGGGACTGGGAATGTAGTCCAATGCGATTTAAATCCTCTTAATGTGCCTAATCAGAAAATGTGCAAAAAAGTGCAATAAGGTGCTGATAGCATGGGAGTGATCTCCTCTTTGTGCACAGAACACACAGTGGTGTGAAGTGGCCTCTTACCTTGCGGTAAAGAGGTAACTGCATAAAGTTGCTGGTAATGGCTGCTTCTCCCTTGTACTCCTAACTGCCTCTGACTTGGATTCCTGGGCTGGATGGATCTGTTAGTGGGTCCTTGTCTCTCAGTGGAGCAGGAGGGGGATTAAAGGAAAGAAGGGGCCAGATAGTGTAGTATTTCAATCAGAGGTTGGTTTTTATTAAAACAATGGTGAGGGTACACACAGAAAACTTATCTCCTACGAGCGGCGAGCTCGTTTGCATATATCAGTCTTGGATGTCTATCCCGTCCCTACGCATGATGTCACGGTCACGTGACTTTATCATTATGGCCTTAAGTCTTTATTGAATGATTTTCTTAAATTTGCAGTAACGCAATGAAATATATGGTGTTAAACTTGCAGTAATGCCCAGAAATATATTGTGTTAAACTTGCAGTAATGCAATAAAATATATGGCATTTAACTTGCGTGACGTCCCTACGCATGACGTCACAGTCACGTGACTTCATCATTATGGCCTTAAGTCTTTATTGAATGATTTTCTTAAACTTGCAGTAATGCAATGAAATATATGGTGTTAAACTTGCAGTAATGCACAGAAATATATTGTGTTAAACTTGCAGTAATGCAATGAAATATATGGCATTGGGGGCAGGAGGCGGAGCCTAGCGGAGCAGACATGCATTGTTAGAGCTCCACACCGCTGAGGAGAGAAGAGAAGGACAAAGCGGAGCCTGCAGGCTCAAAAGGTATCCATTTGAACCTTTTTGCCCCAGGAAACAAACTGTGAAAGTTTGGGCAGGAAATATGGTACTGGGAGGAAACCGTGGCAGAAATAAAAATCACCTCACAAAGAGCTCACAGGCACTCACTGCAGCTGAAGCAGCTCCAGTCACCTCACAAGATACAGCATCAGGGCGCTCTCACAGACAGAAAATGTCACAGCAAGACTCTCCATTTGAGTCAGATACAGAACAAATCCTCTCACAAACTTCTCCACAAGCCTCCTCAGCATCCCCAGTAATATTATTACAGTTTGAAAAGATGCTTCATAAGGCTTTAAAACAAACCTCAGACCAAATAACAAAAAGCCTAACCAAAGAAATAAGAGAGCTGGGAAACCGCACTGCAGCCTTAGAAATAAAAATGGATGAAATTGAAATTACAACCCAAGAAAATATAACAGAATTGGAACAATTAAAAAAAGAGAATTTAATACTTCAAACTAAGCTTGAAGATTACGAAAATAGAGCCAGACGTTCAAACTTGCGCATAAGGGGAATACCTGAAACTGTGACAGACCTGCAATCTACTATTACTGCTCTATTACAAGAACTAAAGCCAGATATCCCTATTGAACGTTTAGAACTGGACAGAGTACACAGAGCCCTCACAGCCAAAAAGAAAGATGGACCCCCACGTGACATAATCACAAAATTTCATTATTACAGAACGAAAGAACAAATACTAATTGCTGCAAGAGAAAAAAAGGAACTTAATTTTCAAGGATACAATTATCAAATTTTTGCTGACCTATCCCAACTTACTATTACTAAAAGACGATCCATGAACCCCAACTAATGGAACTGCAACGCCACAACATTATGTATCAATGGGGCTTCCCCTTTTCAGTCAGATTTAACTACCAAGGTACAATTTACAGAAGCAGATCAGCAGATGAACTACAACAAACCCTTTTAAAATTAAATCTGACAGAACCCACAAGCAGCAACACCCCCACACGCAGAAGAATGGCATCATCTTCACCTTCAGGCAGCACCCAGAAAATTTCAGAACAAAATGGGAATCATCATTCTCACAAAAGAGGCCGTTATGCCACATCATCCATGGACCAAGAAGATTCAATGGACTGACATCCTAATTCCTGATATCTCTTCATTTATTATACTAAGAGATGGTTCTCTATAAAAAACCTATATTTATAACTGAATGTAACTGCATTCTGATAGTCACACACTGTGTGGGATCATGTTACATTCCAGTTATATTTCTTATTACTTCTGATTCATATAGCCTTAGAATATATAAGTGAAATAAGGAATTTCTTGTTCAGTTATATATTATCAGGTAATAACAATAGATTTATTACTTTTTAGGACAAATATGTTTAATAATCCAGAAGTAATGGAAGCTTTTTCTTTCTTTTCTTAAAACAAATATATTATTACCTAACTAGTTCCTAGAATTATGTTTTTGTTTATTCTAATCTGAAGCAATACAACCTCAATTTTATGAGTTAACATATCTAAACAGTTACATATGAATAAAATATGTAATTGTTTACTCTAAAAGGGTTAAAATCCCAAAATAATTCAAACTATCTTCATCAATACCAAAGTTATTAACAGTACATTTCTAACTGAATTATTTAGCCTAGGGCAAGACTAACCATATACAACCACCCTGGAATAAATAATTTCAACAAAAACTATATTCTGCACTCCAATTAATGAAACATCATTTTGATGTCTTTTGACATAGCACTTCTCTCCTGTAAGCGGAAGATCCGTGTACCCCCATTAGCCCTCCTCATTCTCCCAACCATATTATGTGGGAGTGTGACGAAGGCACTTATTCTCCTGAGAGAGATATTTATTCTCTTTCACGGGTAAATTGTGATTACTTGCAAAAAATAATTTATACAATGTATCATCTAATCTCATATGTTTTTTGTTTACTCTTTACACCAGAATTCACTGGTTTCTTTTCTATCTATTCATCTCTTCAGTCCACACAGGTTGATCTGCGCAGTCAGCTCTGCATAACAAAAAGTAAGTCAAAACTATTTGATCTATTGCCATGGCACCACTGAATATACTTTCCCTGAATGTTCAGGGAATAAATGTCCCTCAAAAAAGGACCAAAGCCTTCCGTACTTTCCATAACAAGAAGGCTCACATAGTATGCCTCCAAGAAACACACTTCACCAAAGATTCTACTCCAAAATATATTTCTCCTTTTTATCAACAAATTTACACGGCTTCTGCCTGTACCAAGCAAAGGGGAACTCTAATTGCATTTCACCGATCCACACCATTCACCTTATCATCAGAAATTAAAGACCCAGAAGGTAGATACCTGATACTCATGGGTTATATAATGGATACAGCAATCATGGTGATTTCCTACTACGCTCCTAACAAACAACCTACACCATTCCTCTCACATATATTACAAGTGATTAATACACACAAAATAGGAACAGTGATAATGTGTGAGGATTCGAACCAGGTCCTCCTCCCATTTCTAGATAAATCACCTTTTACACCATCTAAAATAACCTCTAGATTACCTTTTTCTCAACTTCTTTCCAAATACAATCTGGTAGATTCGTGGAGAGAAAGTAACCCAATGAAAAAGAAATTCACTTATTTCTCGCACCCTCATCAAACCTTCACCAGAATAGATCATATTTTTCTAACAATAGGAATGATACCAGAAATTATTGCATCAGATATAATTCCGATTCCATGGTCTGACCATAATGCAGTATACACTACTATAGCCTCAGCCATACCAAAAGCGCATGACCCAACGTGGTACTTACCGGACATAATGCTCAAACACCCACTACATCAGATGGACATTGAACAAGCTTTAAAGGAATACATATCAATTAATAATACAACAGACATCTCCCCAATAACACTGTGGGAAGCTCATAAGCCTGTCTTGCGTGGCACAATACAAAGACAAATGGCACTATTTAAACGGGAACGCAAAAATCTAGCAAAAAAACTAGAACTCAATTTTAATGCAGCCTACATATCATTTCAAGATAATCCATCTCAGAGTACAAAATCTCATCTGGAAAAATCTAGATTGGAATACGATCTATTTCTCACTGAGTCAGTTGATAAATCCCTCAAACGCTCCAAACACAATTTCTACATGAATACAAACAAACCAGGTACATATTTGGCTCGGGCATTAAATTCAACTAACAAATCTTTCAAACCAATACGTTTGAAATTATCAAAAAATGTTTACACTTGTAATCCAGTTAAAATAGTCCATAAATTTCACTCACATCTCGCAACTTTATACAAGACAAACAATGAATTTAATCCTACAGAGGCTGAATCCTTCTTCTCAAAAATAACCTTACCTGAGTTATCTCAGAATCAAAAAAGCAGTTTGGATGAGCCTATAACTATAGATGAAGTTGCTAACGCCATAAAAGACCTAAAACTTAACAAAAGACCAGGCCCAGACGGATACTCGGCTTTATACTATAAAACATTCTCAGAAATACTCTCTCCCATTCTCACTGAAACTTTTAACAAACTTCTAGATGGACATTCTTTTCGGCAAGAAACACTAATGGCAATTGTTTGTATGATCCCAAAACCCCTTTCTGATGATACTTCCTGTGTGAATTATCGGCCTATCTCTCTGGTAAACCTCGATATTAAATTATTAGCAAAAATAATAGCAAAACGCCTCAATAGCATTATAGGAAAATTAATACATAGAGATCAAGTAGGCTTCATGCCAAATAGACAGGCAGGCGATAATATACGCAGGGCAGTGTTATTGGCACATATTGCTAAAAAATGGAAAATCCCTTTATGTTTTCTATCTCTCGATATTAAGAGGGCATTTGACACAGTATCCTGGCAATATATGCAATATTCATTACAAAAATGGGGTTTTGGACCCCACTTTTTAACATGGATCAAAGCATTATATAATAAACCCAAAGCCTATATAAAATATGCTGGATACAAATCTGAAGCCTTTAATATCGAAAGAGGTACCCGACAGGGTTGCCCATTATCTCCCTTATTATTTGCCCTTATACTCGAACCCATGGCCCAATACATCAGAACAAACCAAACTATAACTGGCATTGAAGTAGGAGGTATTACACACAAATTATGTATATTTGCAGACGATATATTACTTTTTCTATCATCACCACAGGTCTCTGGTCCTAACTTAATACCAGCTCTTGATGGATTTGCAGCCCTATCTGGTCTTATGATTAATCCTAAGAAATGCCTAGTGCTTAATATTTCACTCACAAACATGGAATTGATCCCGGCTAGGGCTGCACTCCCATTCACATGGGCAGAAAAATCAATCCCATATCTTGGAATTCATTTAACAGCATCTCATTCTGACTTATTCTCAACCAATTATCCTCCTGTATTAAGACAGATCACAAATCTAATAAAACAATGGTCGCAACTTCCTTTATCCTGGATAGGGAAGATTAATGCAATCAAAATGACTATTCTACACAAATTGCTTTATCTATTCAGAGTCCTCCCTATTCCAATTCCTTCCTATTTTTTGAGAATAGTACAAAAAAGAGCAACTTCGTTTATATGGGGCTCTTCTAAACCACGTATACCTATACACACACTACATCTTCCCAAAAATAAAGGAGGCCTGGGATACCCTAATTTTACTAACTACTACAGAGCAGCACATTTGGCCAGTCTGTCCAAATACCATGCAAAACAGGAAATCCCATTATGGGTATTTATAGAGGCTTCAGAAAATGACCCTCTATTAATATCAAATTTATTATGGCTTGATCCTAAAGACCGCTTTAAAATTCATAATCCCATAACTAAACACTTCTTATCTCTCTGGGATAAACTAAAAACCAAATATCAGTTACAATCTCCACACAATCCTCTCCTTTCTTTTATCAGAAATCCGGCCTTTTATCCGGCATGGATCTACCCAAATTCTTTTAAAGCTTGGACAACATCAGGCATTCAGACACTAAATGACTTCATAGCATCTAAATCATTCCTTTCATTCCCATCGCTTAGAGAAAAATATGATCTACCAAACTCTGAGATATTTAGATATCTCCAAATCAAAAATTTCTATACACCATTCCTAAAGGGGGATACACCATTATCCCAATTATCCATTTTTGAATCAATCTGTACAAAAGATCCATTTGCTAAAGGTACAATTTCATCACTTTATAATCAATTATATGGAGTAGCAAATCTTAATAGACCCTCTTACGTTCAGAGGTGGGAGGAGGACCTGGGACGAACTTTAGAAGACACGGACTGGTCTAACATATGGCTCACATCTAAGTCATCTTCACCCAACATCTTAGCACTGGAGACAAATTATAAAGTCCTAACTCGCTGGTACCTTGTACCCGCTAGAGTGGCAAAATATTCACCTAATACCTCAGCTCTTTGTTTTCGAGGATGCCCAGAAATAGGCACATATTTACATATATGGTGGACGTGCCCAGTAATCCAAACCTTCTGGAAGGAAGTCTTCGTGATTGCATCTAAAATATTTAAAAAAATAATACAACCAGATCCATATTTAACTTTACTTAATCTAAAACCGGAATGGTTAACACTCTCTCAATTCAAACTTATGATCCAACTAATAACGGCTGCAAAACAAACAGTGGCCAAGGCATGGAAATCTCCTACATTGGTACTAGCAGAAACAATTCACAGAATGAATAATACAATGTCCCATGCTAAGATGGTAGCCATCGATCAAAATCAAATTCCAAAATTTGAAAAACTTTGGCATCCTCGGATAAAACAACAGTTCCTGTCAAACATCAATGACTCTGTCCTGTTGCCATGGTAACAGATTAAATGACTTACAGAGACACCCATTCTAAGGCTTCAAAGAGAACTAAAAAGAATAATAAACTGACGAGCGGGACAACCTTGTAGACCATACCTCTACCTTTCAACCCTTTTTCTTCTTTCTCTTTCCTTTTCTCCGCCTTACGATTAAAGCTCATTATCAGAATTTATTTGACCTATATACACTCTACTTGTAAACAATATGTATAGTAGGTTACAAATCATTTAAATACCTACAAAAGTAACTAAGGAAATGATATATATCTTTAATTTAGGTTTACGTGAACCCAATGTTTAATATTTGAAATTTCATGATATTTACCTATATAAACCCTACTGTAAAACAATGAGCTTACTTTATAGATCCTTGTAAACTTACTTTATGTATCTTTATAACATTGTATACTCAATAAACTTCTTTTGATAAGGAAATATATGGCATTTAACTTGCAGTAACGCACAGAACTATATGGCGTTAAACTTGCAGTAAAGCAATGAAATATATGGTGTTAAACTTGCAGGAATGCACAGAACTATATGGTGTTAAACTTGCAGTAAAGCAATGAAATATGTGGTGTTAAACTTGCAGTAACACATAGAACTATATGGTGTAAAACTTGCAGTAATGCAATGAAATATATGGCGTTAAATTTGCAGTAACGCAATGAAATATACATCATTAAACTTACAGTAACGCAATGAACTATATGGCATTAAACTTGCTGTAATGCAATCAACTATATGGCGTTAAACTTGCAGTAACACAATGAAATATACGTTGTTAAACTTGCAGTAATGCAATGAACTTTCAGTAACTCATAGAACTATATGGCGTTAAAATTGCAGTAATGCAATGAAATATACAGCGTTAAACTTGCAGTAACACATAGAACTATATGACTTTAAACTTGCAGTAATGCAATGAAATATATGGCGTTAAATTTGCAGTAATGCAATGAAATATACAGCATTAAACTTGCAGGAATGCACAGAACTCTATGGCCTTAAACTTGCAGTAATGCAATAAAATATATGTTAAACTTGCAGTTACACACAGAACTATATGACGTTAAACTTGCAGTAATGCAATGAAATATATGGCGTTAAATTTGCAGTAACGCAATGAAATATACAGCGTTAAAATTGCAGTAATGCAATGAACTATATGGAGTTAAACTTGCAGTAACACATAGAACTATATGGCATTAAACTTCCACTAATGCAATGGAATATATGGTGTTAAATTTGCAGTAACACAATAAAATATATAGCATTAAACTGGTAGTAACACATAGAACTATATGGCATTAAACTTGCAGTAATGCAATAAAACATACAGCGTTAAAATTGCAGTAACGCAGGTAAATATATGGCATTAAACTTGCAGTAACGCAATGAAATATGTAGCGTTAAACCTGCAGTAACGCAATGAAATATATGGTGTTAAATTTGCAGTAGCACAATGAAATATATGCCGTTAAACTTGCAGTAACACAATGAAATATAAAGTGTTAAACTTCCAGTAAAACATAGAAATTTGCCATAATTCAAGAAATATACAGCATTAAACTTGCAATAACACCCAGAACTATATGGTGTTGAACTTACAGTAACGCAATGAATATATACGGTGTTAAACTTGCAGCAACACACAGAACTAAGGATGGACTACGAGGGGTTGAAAGAGCTATGCACACAAATACAAGTATGAAGCAGGAACAGATCAGTTACATTTTAGAGGGTTTCAAGTTGGCCATGGAATGTAACTATTTTTGGTACGATAGGAAATACTATGTACAAACTAAGGGTGTCGCAATGGGAGCTCGCTATGCTCCCAGCGTAGCTAATTTATTCATGGATATGTGGGAAGACAAGTACATCTATAGTAAGAACATACCCCAGATTAGGATGTACAAAAGCTATATAGATGACCTGTTCATCCTATGGGATGGAACACCGGAGAGCCTCACTAAATTCCTTGAGAATTTAAACATCAACAAATATGGTATCACTTTTACTGGGAAGTGGAGCTGTGAGAAGATCGACTATCTGGATCTAGAAATTCTCAAAGTGAGAGATACACTACTTACCCGCACATTCTTTAAACCGACAGATCGCAACGGGTACATCCCCACCTCCAGTTGTCATCACCCACGATGGAAATCTAATGTCCCTAAAGGACAATTACTGCGCATACGTCGCAATTGTGATACGGTTGAGGATTTTAACAACCAGGCCGACATCCTTATTAAAAGATTCCAGGAGAAGGGATATGATAGGGATGGTCTTTTAAAACTAAAAACAAATGTCATGAAGATTGACAGAACCTCCCTCCTCCTGAATAAAAATAGAAAGAGCAACAAGGAAGCTGACATAACATTTATTGCCGGGTTTAATAGTCAATACAGAGACTTTGAAAAAACAATAAGAAAATATTGGCCAATCCTCAAGGAAGATCTTACTTTATCAAAAATCCTACCCGTGAAACCTAAGTTTGTAAATAGGAAGGCACCTAATCTAAGAAATCACCTAGTGAAAAATGTCATAGATCCCCCACAGCCTATTAAAATCTGCCCAGAGTTGAAAGGATTCTTTAGATGTCAGAGGTGTCTACCATGTAAAGTTGCCAAGCGGCAACCAAGGAAGAAGATAGTATTTAAATCATGTACTGACCACAAAGAGTATCGTATTAACCAATTAATCACCTGCCGAAGTACACATGTTACGTATATCATCGAATGCCCCTGCCATCTCCAATATGTGGGCAGAACCACCCGCCCCCTTTTTGTTCGGATCAGGGAACATATTAAAAACATCAGAAAAGGGTTCCCCAACCACAGCCTGTCCCGGCAGTTTGATGAGGTCCACCATAGAGACCCCAGTGGACTTATCTTCTATGGCATCGATTCAGTACAAGAACATTGGCGTGGAGGAAATAGAGAAACTTTGATTTCTAGAAATGAAACCAGCTGGATATACCGACTAGGATCTCTTGCCCCTAAAGGATTAAACCTGGACATAGACTTAAATTGTTATATAGCCAACCCTTAAACAGCTAGAAATATGGATATATATAACCTAAATTGTCACATAGCCAATTTCTAAACAGGTATAAACAGGTATATATCCAAATGTAGGGACAAATAAAGATTAATTAGGCAACACACCTAGAATCTATGGAAGTTCAATTAAAATTCCCTGATTCTGTTTCTAGCCCCTGCTCTTGTGTACAGTCCCTCATGTGGTTGGACCACCCTCACTCCATCATACCAGGGCCATTTACATATTTCCATTCACTAATCAAAATTGTCTTCTTATATCTAACCCCCTTTATATCAATGGGACTCCCAGGCCCCGTACTAATGACCAATATCTGGGGTACAACATATGGGCCCTCTTGTGGTTGGGCTGCCCCTATTCAATCACATTAGGGCCATATATATATTTTCATTCACCAATCAAAATTGGTTCTTCTTTATACTTAACCCCGTTATATATTTAATAATCTTTGGGACCCCTAGGCCCCATATTAATGGTCTAACATACTTTGAGTCTTTATGATACCACATGTGAAAGCCTTAGGAATATGTCTTCTCTTCTTTTACCCACCTCCTGGTGTTTACATATGAAGGTATTATACAGGTGGATATATGGGGCACACTGTGAGATTAAATAACCAGGGTGTCCCCATTAGTCGCTATACAAAGTTATAATACCACTTTAATGGTGTAGGTCCACCTGAGATTAGATAATATTAATCCTGCACTTATATAATTTTTGAACTCACCCAGACTGTTTATAAGGGTTTAGAACCACATATATATACACGATTAGAAATATCTAGCACCATTACTAATTCACCTTTTTAAGATTGGTATAAAATGCTTTAAGCCCACCGCTCTCTATTCGATTTGTGGACATATTCCTCAAATTGATTTTTATCTTGATTTTTACCTTATTTTTATTTTTAATTTCACGGTTATTTTTTTTTTTTATCTGGACCTCTGTCCCATTTTAGTTTCATTTTTTATAGTATTTTTTCCTCCCCTCTTTTTTATCCATTTTTATTTTCTACATAACATAATCCTTTTCTCCCTTTTTTAGTAATTATTAATTATTATTATGAATTTTAATTATGCATATATAAAGTTGTTTTATAAACCTTTTTTTGTACAATATGTCGTGGATACCAAATGCACTTTATTAGACAGTGAATAAGTGGATTAAATATATTGATTAACATGGCTCAAAAGATCTATGTAAGGATCACCAAAGAAGTCAAATGTAAATTGTTTCTATTGTCTACATTAGACGAGTTAGCCACATACTGCTATGTTTATATATAGTCCGGCGGCTCTATCACTCCCACACCCCCCGAGCGATATTACCATAATTAGGGGAGGGCATGTGAAGACCGAAGGACTATATTATAGTGTGAAGCGTGAAGCGTCGACGCCATCTTTGAGAACATCCTATGACGAAACGCGTAACGCGGAGTCACGCTCACACGTCATACCCAGAAAAACAGGCTGGAACGCAAGGTGGAGCGCACACTTGGATTTACTTCCTAGCCCCATCCTTGCCTGCAGCCGTACCTGTATTGGATCCCTGCTTTTAAATATTTGTATAACGTAAATAAACTGGACATACTACACCATGGAAGCCCCCTGTTTCTTTCTTTTTATCTGATGGAGGATTAAACAGGTTGATGGTGGAAAATAGTGGAGGAGCCTAGTCCTGGAACGCCTGGTAGGAACTGCGATTAACTGGAGGGAGCTCACGGAACAGAGGAACGGTAGTCTAACCTAGTCGCATTCCACCACCCCAAGACACCCACTTTATCGCTCGGTACCCCTGTGGGGGTGATTGGTTCTGGTGAGTGGGGGAACACGGGGGGGAGCACTTCAAGTCACCAGCTTTAAAGAGCACGGAAGTCACTGTTTACTGCTCCTGGCATCCATGAATTGCATATTCACTGGACTTTGCTACATACTTCTATTTTTTCTGGAGACTTTTGGGCATTTCAAATGTACTATTACTTAGTATTATCAACTGCTTATATAAGTACATAAGCTGGCTGTTATAACCCTGTATATAACTTATGAGCCTTACTGTGATATACTATATATTAGCATACAGGTCAGGTATTGACCGGTTAAAATTAAGAGGTCATATAGAGGTCATACATATGGTGGTATTGGCACCTTATATCACTAATAATTAGAATTTTTCACTATCAGTGCTAGCCCCTAGGGGGCACCACATTGTCACAAAACTTTAGATCTTTGGGGTTATTAATGCCCACACAAACTTTTACACATTTATTTTTAAATTTTTTCACATATATTTATATAATTTTATTTATAAACGGCACTTACTCATATTTTTAACATATAAGGATTGATCACACAGCTTCATTTATGTTCGATGTTTTTTCCTTTTTTCTTTATTATTATTATTATTATTTTTATCTCCATACATATAGCAGCTCTGGTATAGACTATAATTCATTTTTACATAAAGTTTGTAGGAGATAGTATCTTATTTTGCTAATGCTTGTTTCACAAAGGATCACATAGCCCTAAATAATTTAGTATTGCTAGTAGGGCAGCGCCAATTTTTTCCCGATTACCTCTTACACAGAACTATATGGTGTTAAACTTGCAGTAATGCAATGAAATATATGGCATTTAACTTGCAGTAACGCACAGAACTATATGGCATTAAACTTGCAGTAATGCAATGAAATATATAGTATTAAACTTGCAGTAATGCACAGAACTATATGGCATTAAATTTGCAGTAACGCAATGAAATATATGACGTTAAACTTGCAGTAACGCAATGAAATATACAGCGCTAAACTTGCAGTAACACATAGAACTATATGGCATTAAACTTTAAGTAATTCTATGAAATATATGGCGTTAAACTTGCAGTAATGCAACAAAATATATAACATTAAACTTGCAGTAACGCAAAGAAATATATGGTGTTAAATTTGCAGTAACACAATGAAATATATAGCGTTAAACTTGCAGTAACACAATGAAATATATGGTATTAAATTTGCAGTAACACAATGAAATATATGGCGTTAAACTTGCAGTAGCGCAATGAAATATACAGCATTAAACTTCCAGTAACACATAGAACTATATGGTGTTAAACTTGCAGTAATGCAATGAAATATATGGCATTAAACTTGCAGTAACACGCAGAACTATATGGCGTTGAACCTGCAGAAACGCAATGAAATATATGGTGATAAACATGCAGTAACACCCAGAACTATATGTCGTTTACTTGTAGTAATGCTATGAACTATATAGCGTTAAACTTGCAGTAACGCAATGAAATATATGGCATTTAACTTGCAGTAACGCACAGAACGATATGGCGTTAAACTTGCAGTAAAGCAATTAAATATACTATGTTAAACTTGCAGTAATGCAATGAAATATATGGCATTTAACTTGCAGTAACGCACAGAACGATATGGCGTTAAACTTGCAGTAAAGCAATTAAATATATGGTGTTAAACTTGCAGGAATGCACAGAACTATATGGCATTAAACTTGCAGTAAAGCAATGAAATATGTGGTGTTAAACTTGCAGTAACACATAGAACTACTGTATATGGCATTAAACTTGCAGTAATGCAATGAAATATATGGCGTTAAATTTGCAGTAACGCAATGAAATATACAGCATTAAACTTGCAGTAACGCAGTGAACTATATTTAGTTAAACTTGCAATAACACATAGAACTATATGGCGTTGAACTTACAGTAACGCAATGAAATATATGGTATTAAACTTGCAGTAATGCATAGAACTATATGGCGTTAAACTTGCAGTAATGCAATGAAATATATGGCGTTAAACTTGCAGTAATGCACAGAACTATATGGCGTCAATATTGTAGTAACGCAATGAACTATATGGCATTAAATTTGCAGTAACGCAACGAAATATACAGCGTTAAACTTGCAGTAATGCAATGAATTATATGGCGTTAAACCTGCAGTAACGCAATAAAATATATATTGTTAAACTTGCAGTAACGCAATTAAATATATGGTGTTAAATTTGCAGTAACACAATGAAATATATGGCGTTAAACTTGCAGTAACGCAATGAAATATACAGCGTTAAACTTCCAGTAACACATAGAACTATATGGTGTTAAACTTGCAGTAATGCACAGAACTATATGGCGTTAAACTTGCAGTAATACAATGAAATATATGGCGTTAAATTTGCAGTAGCGCAATGAAATATAGAGCATTAAACTTGCAGTAACACAATGAACTATATGGAGTTAAACTTGCAGTAACAAATGGAACTATATGGCGTTAAACTTGCAGTAATGCAATGGAATATATGGTGTTAAATTTGTAGTAACACAATGAAATATATGGCGTTAAACTTGCAGTAACGCAATGAAATATACAATGTTAAACTTGCAGTAACACAATGAAATATATAGCGTTAAACTTGCAGTAACGCAACAAAATATATGGTGTTAAATTTGCAGTAACACAATGAAATATATGGCATTAAACTTGCAGTAACACAATGAAATATACAGCGTTAAACTTCCAGTAACACATAGAACTATATGGCCTTAAACTTGCATTAATGCAATGAAATTTATAGTGTTAAACTTGCAGTAACGCAATGAAATATATGGTGTTAAATTTGCAGTAACACAATGAAATATATGGTGATAAATGTGCAGTAACACAAACTTGCAGTAACGCAATCAAATATATGACGTTAAACTTGCAGTAACACATAGCACTATATGGCATTAAACTTACAGTAATGCAATGAAATATACGGCGTTAAACTTGCAGTAACGCAATGAAATATATGGTGTTAAACATGCAGTAACGCACAAAACTATATGGCGTTAAACTTGCAGTAATGCAATGAAAAATATGGCATTAAACTTTCAGTAAAGCACAGAACTATATGGCGTTAAACTTGCAGTATTGCAATGAAATATATGGCGTTAAATTTGCAGTAACGCAATGAAATATACAGCCTTAAACTTGCAAATATGCAATGAACTATATGGCGTTAAACTTGCAGTACCACATAGAACTATATGGTGCCGTTAAACTTGCAGTAATGCAATGAAATATATGGCATTAAACTTGCAGTAACGCACAGAACTATATGACATTAAACTTGCAGTAATGCTATGAAATATATGGTGTTAAATTTGCAGTAACACAATGAAATATATGGTGTTAAATGTGCAGTAAAACAAAGAAATATATGACGTTAAACTTGCAGTAACGCAATCAAATATATGACGTTAAACTTGCAGTAAGACATAAAACTATATGGCATTAAACTTGCAGTAACGCAATGAAATATATAGCATTAAACTTGCAGTAATGCAATGAAACATATGGTGTTAAATTTGCAGTAACATAATGAAATATATGGCGTTAAACTTGCAGTAACGCAATCAAATATACAGCGTTAAACTTCCAGTAACACATAGAACTATATGGCGTTAAACTTGCAGTAACACACAGAACTATATGGCGTTGAACTTACAGTAAGACAATGAAATATATGGTGTTAAACATGCAGTTAATTATAAAAAATGTACAGAAAACCCCCTAGTGGGGCTTTAAAGCAGCCATTGAATACAAGATGGATGATCAAAACATAATTTTATTGGTACAAAAATATTATATAACAAAATGAATTCTGACCTATGGAGTCAGGACATGAACTGGGATAGAGTATGCACTAAAAGTATAAAAAATACAGCGGACAGTGCCCGTACTCGGGAACAATGTGCAATACAATGTATAGGACAACAAGAGAATGTTAAATATTAAAATACTGATGCGTTTCGACCCTGAATGGGTCTTCTTCAGAGGATAATTGTCAACAATCACAAAATTCCCGATAATGTTAGGTGTTCACGATGAAAAGGATATGGTCCCTCCTGAGTCAGTGCCTCCCCAGTATTGGGTCAACTCCTCAGAGAGCAGGCGGTTGGCCAGGCATGCCTTATGAGGAATCATGCATTTGTTACCCCCCACACACAGGGTAGGGAAGTAGGGAGAGGCGGACAGCAGGCACTCACCGCTCCCGGGATGAGGTAACGATGATACTAATACTGAAGACCGGGAGAGCTTAAGTTAATTAGCCGAATTCATTACATGAGACCAATGGCTACATGCAAGAAATTCACAAAGTCAAGAGAGGATCGCTGAGCCTCCCATGTGGCTGTGTATTTATTATAAGGAGGTGCTGATTGACTGAAAACCCCTACAGGTGCAGGCTGACCGTCTAATCCCCACCCCCTCCCCCCCTCCACCACGGGGAGGAGCGCCACACAGGTGCATATACATTTTATTGCACATTGTTCCCGAGTACGGGCACTGTCCACTGTATTTTTTATACTTTTATTGCATACTGTATCCCAGTTCATGTCCTGACTCTATAGGTCAGAATTCATTTTGTTATATAATATTTGTGTACCAATAAAATTATGTTTTGATCATCCATCTTGTATTCATTGGCTGCTTTTTTCTGTAAATTTTTTATGCATCTTATGGGGTGCACAGCCTCTTTTGTCTGCACTCATGTGAGTGTCTCCTGTTGATTATCTTTTAAGCACAGAATTATATGTCGTTAAACTTTCAGTAACGCAATGAATTATATGGCGTTAAACTTGAAGTAACGCAATGAAATATTCGGTGTTAAACTTGCAGTAACGCACAGAACTATATGGTGTTAAAATTACAGTAATGCAATGAAATATATGGCATTAAACTTGCAGTAATGTACAGAACTATATGGAGCTAAACTTGCAGTAATGCAATAAAATATATATTTTTAAACTTGCAGTAATGCACAGAACTATATGGCGTTAAACTTGCAGTAATGCAATGAACTATATGGTATTAAATTTGCAGTAACGCAATGAAATATACAGAGTTAAACTTGCAGTAATGCAATGAACTATATGGCGTTAAACTTGCAGTAATGCAATGAAATGTACGGCGTTAAACTTGCAGTAATGCAATGAAATATATAGCATTAAACTTGCAGTAACGTAATTAAATATATGGTGTTAAATTTACAGTAACAAAATGAAATATATGGTGTTAAATTTGCAGTAACGCAATGAAATATACAGCGTTAAATTTCCACTAACACATAGAACTGTATGGCGTTAAACTTGCAGTAACGCAATGAACTATATGGCGTTAAACTTGCAGTAATGCAATGAAATATACGGTGTTAAACTTGCAGTAACGGACAGAACTATATGATGTTAAACTTACAGTAATGCAATGAAATATATGGCATTAAACTTGCAGTAATGCACAGAAATATATGGAGTTAAACTTGCAGTAATGCAATAAAATATATATTTTTAAACTTGCAGTAATGCAAAGAACTATATGGTATTAAATTTGCAGTAACGCAATGAAATATACAGGATAAACTTGCAGTAATGCAATGAACTATATGGCGTTAAACTTGCAGTAATGCAATGAAATGTACGGCGTTAAACTTGCGGTAATGCAATGAAATATATGGCATTAAACTTGCAGTAACGCAATGAAATATATAGCATTAAACTTGCAGTAACGCAATGAAACATATGGTGTTAAATTTGCAGTAACACAATGAAATATATGGCATTAAACTTGCAGTAACGCAATGAAATATACAGCATTAAATTTCCACTAACACATAGAACTGTATGGCGTTAAACTTTCAGTAGCACACAGAACTATATGGCGTTGAACTTACAGTAACACAATGAAATATATGCTGTTAAACATGCAGTTAAGCAGAGAACTTTATGGTATTAAATTTGCAGTAACGCAATGAAATATACAGCATTAAACTTGCAGTAATGCAATGAACAATATGGTGTTAAACTTGCAGTAATACAATGAAATATATTGCATTAAACTTGAAGTAATGCACACAACTATATGGAGTTAAACTTGCAGTAATGCAATTAAATATATGACATTAATCTTCCAGTAATGCACAGAACTATATGGCATTAAACTTGCAGTAACGCAATGAACTATATGGCATTAAATTTGCAGTAATGCAATAAAATATACGGGGTTAATCTTGCAGTAACGCAATGCAATATACGGTGTTAAACTTGCAGTAACGCACAGAACTATATGGTGTTAAACTTGCAGTAATGCAATGAAATATATAGCATTAAACTTGCAGTAACACAAGGAAATATATGGTGTTAAACTTGCAGTAACGCACAGAACTATATGGCGTTAAACTTGCAGTAATGCAATTAAATATATGGCGTTAAATTTGCAGTAATGCAATGAAATATACAGCGTTAAAATTGCAGTAATGCAATGAACTCTATTTAGTTAAACTTGCAGTAATACATAGAACTAAATGGCATTTAACTACATGGCGGTAAACTTGCAGTGACACATAGAACTCTATGGCCTTAAACTTGCAGTGATGCAATGAAATACATGGCGTTAAACTTGCAGTAACGCACAGAACTATATGGCTTTAAACTTGCAGTAATGGAATGAACTTTATGGCATTAATCTTGCAGTAACACATAGAACTCTATGGCCTTAAACTTGCAGTAACACATAGAACTCTGTGGCCTTAAACTTGCAGTAATGCAATAAAATATATTGTGTTAAACTTGCAGTAACGCACAGAACTATATGACGTTAAACTTGCAGTAATGCAATGAAATATATGGCGTTAAATTTGCAGTAACACAATGAAATATACAGCTTTAAAATTGCAGTAATGCAATGAACTATATAGAGTTAAACTTGCAGTAACACATAGAACTATATGGCATTAAACTTGCAGTAATGCAATGGAATATATGGTGTTAAATTTTCAGTAACACAATGAAATATATAGCGTTAAACTGGTAGTAACACATAGAACTATATGGCATTAAACTTGCAGTAATGCAATAAAATATACGGCGTTAAACTTGCAGTAATGCACAGAACTATATGGCGTTAAACTTGCAGTAATGCAATTAAATATATGGCGTTAAATTTGCAGTAATGCAATGAAATATACAGCGTTAAAATTGCAGTAATGCAATGAACTCTATGGAGTTAAACTTGCAGTAACACATAGAACTAAATGGCATTTAACTACATGGCGGTAAACTTGCAGTAACACATAGAACTCTATGGCCTTAAACTTGCAGTGATGCAATGAAATACATGGCGTTAAACTTGCAGTAACGCACAGAACTATATGGCTTTAAACTTGCAGTAATGGAATGAACTTTATGGCCTTAAACTTGCAGTAACACATAGAACTCTGTGGCCTTAAACTTGCAGTAATGCAATAAAATATATTGTGTTAAACTTGCAGTAACGCACAGAACTATATGACGTTAAACTTGCAGTAATGCAATGAAATATATGGCGTTAAATTTGCAGTAACACAATGAAATATACAGCTTTAAAATTGCAGTAATGCAATGAACTATATAGAGTTAAACTTGCAGTAACACATAGAACTATATGGCATTAAACTTGCAGTAATGCAATGGAATATATGGTGTTAAATTTTCAGTAACACAATGAAATATATAGCGTTAAACTGGTAGTAACACATAGTACTATATGGCATTAAACTTGCAGTAATGCAATAAAATATACGGCGTTAAACTTGCAGTAATGCAATGAAATATATGGCGTTAAACTTGCAGTAACGCAATGAAATATATAGCATTAAACTTGCAGTAATGCACAGAACTATATGGCGTTAAATTTGCAGTAACGCAATGAAATATACAGTGTTAAACTTGCAGTAATGCAATCAACTTTCATTAACTCATAGAACTATTTGGCGTTAAACTTGCAGTAATGCAATGAAATATACAGCGTTAAACTTGCAGTAACACATAGAACAATATGGCATTAAACTTGCAGTAACACAATGAACTATATGGCGTTAAACTTGCAGTAACACAATGAAATATATAGTGTTAAACTTGCAGTAACGCAAATAAATATACAGCGTTAAACTTGCAGTAATGCAATTAACTACATGGCATTAAACTTTCAGTAACACATAGAACTTTATGGTCTTAAACTGGCAGTAATGCAATGAAATATATGGCGTAAAACTTGCAGTAACGCACAGAACTATATGGCGTTAAGCTTGCAGTAATGCAATGAAATATATGGCGTTAAACTTGCAGTAACGCACAGAACTATATGGCGTTAAACTTGCAGTAATGCAATGAAATATATAGCGTTAAACTTTCAGTAATGTACAGAACTATATGACGTTAAACTTGCAGTAATGCAATGAAATATATGGCGTTAAAGTTGCAGTAACGCAATGAAATATACAGTGTTAAAATTGCAGTAATGCAATGAACTATATGGAGTTAAACTTGCAGTAAAACATAGAACTATATGGCAATTAATTACATGGCGGTAAACTTGCAGTAACACATAGAACTCTATGGCCTTAAACTTGCAGTAATGCAATGAAATATATGACGTTAAACTTGCAGTAACGCACAGAACTATATGGCGTTAAACTTACAATAACGGAATGAACTATATGGCGTTAAACTTGCAGTAACACATAGAACTCTATGGCCTTAAACTTGCAGTAATGCAATAAAATATATGGTGTTAAACTTGCAGTAACACACAGAACTATATGACTTTAAACTTGCAGTAATGCAATGAAATATATGGCGTTAAATTTGCAGTAACGAAATGAAATATACAGCGTTAAAATTGCAGTAATGCAATGAACTATATGGAGTTACACTTGCAGTAATGCAATAAAATATATGGCATTAAACTTGCAGTAACGCAATGAAATATATAGCGTTAAACCTGCAGTAACGCAATGAAATATATGGTGTTAAATTTGCAGTAACACAATGAAATATATGGCGTTAAACTTGCAGTAACACAATGAAATATAAAAGGTTAAACTTCCATTAAAACATAGAACTATATAGCGTTAAATTTGCCATAATGCAATGAAATATACAGCGTTACACTTGCAATAACACCCACAAGTATATGGTGTTGAACTTACAGTAACGCAAATAAATATACGGTGTTAAACTTGCAGCAACACACAGAACTATATGGTGTTAAACTTGCAGTAATGCAATGAAATAAATGGCATTTAACTTGCAGTAATGCACAGAACTATATGGCGTTAAACTTGCAGTAATGCAATGAAATATATAGCATTAAACTTGCAGTAATGCACAGAACTATATGGCATTAAATTTGCAGTAACGCAATGAAATATATGACGTTAAACTTGCAGTAACACAATGAAATATACAGCGTTAAACTTGCAGTAACACATAGAACTATATGGCATTAAACTTGCAGCAATGCAATGAAATATATGGCGTTAAACTTGTAGTAAAGCAAAGAAATATATGGCATTAAACTTGCAGTAATGCAACAAAATATATAGCGTTAAACTTGCAGTAACACAAAGAAATATATGGTGTTAAATTTGCAGTAACACAATGATATATATAGCGTTAAACTTGCAGTAGCGCAATGAAATATACAGCATTAAACTTCCAGTAACATATAGAACTATATGGCGTTAAACTTGCAGTAATGCAATGAAATATACGGCATTAAACTTGCAGTAATGCACAGAACTATATGGCGTTGAACCTGCAGTAACGCAATGAAATATATGGTGTTAAACATGCGGTAACACCCAGAACTATATGTCGTTAACTTGTAGTAACGCTATGAACTATATAGCGTTAAACTTGCAGTAACGCAATGAAATATACGATGTTAAACTTGCAGTAATGCACAGAAATATATGGTGTTAAACTTGCAGTAATGCAATGAAATATATGGACTTTAACTTGCAGTAACACACAGAACTATATCTCGTTAAACTTGCAGTAAAGCAATGAAATATATGGTGTTAAACTTGCAAGAATGCACAGAACTATATGACGTGAAACTTGCAGTAATGCAATGAAATATATGGCGTTAAATTTGCAGTAACGCAATGAAATATACAGCATTAAACTTGCAGTAACGCAATGAACTATATTTAGTTAAACTTGCAGTAACACATAGAACTATATGGCGTTTAACTTACAGTAACGCAATGAAATATATATTGTTAAACTTGCAGTAACGCATAGACCTATATGGCGTTAAACTTGCAGTAATGCAATGAAATATATAGCGTTAAACTTTCAGTAATATACAGAACTATAATGCAATTAAATATACAGCGTTAAACTTTCAGTAACGCAATTAACTACATGGCGTTAAACTTGCAGTAACACATAGAACTCTATGGCCTTAAACTTGCAGTAATGCAATGAAATATATGGCATTAGACTTGCAGTAACGCAAAGAACTATATGACGTTAAACTTGCAGTAATGCAATTAAATATATGGCGTTAAATTTGCAGTAACACAATGAAATATGCAGCTTTAAAATTGCAGTAATGCAATGAACTATATGGAGTTAAACTTGCAGTAACACATAGAAATATATGGCATTAAACTTGCAGTAATGCAGTGGAATATATGGTGTTAAATTTGCAGTAACACAATTAAATATATAGCGTTAAACTGGTAGTAACACATAGAACTATATGACATTAAACTTGCAGTAATGCAATAAAATATATGGCGTTAAACTTGCAGTAACGCAATTAAATATATGGCATTAAACTTGCAGTAACGCAATGAAATATATGGTGTTAAATTTGCAGTAACACAATGATATATATGGCGTTAAACTTGCAGTAACGCAATGAAATATACAGCGTTAAACTACCAATAACACATAGAAATATATGGCGTTAAACTTGCAGTAATGCAGTGAAATATATAGCATTAAACGTGCAGTAATGCACAGAACTATATGCCGTTAAATTTGCAGTAACGCAATGAAATATACAGCGTTAAACTTGCAGTAATGCAATCAACTTTCTGTAACTCATAGAACTATATGGCGTTAAACTTGCAGTAATGCAATGAAATATACAGCGTTAAACTTGCAGTAACACATAGAACTATATGGCATTAAACTTGCAGTAATGCAATGAAATATACGTCATTAAACTTGCAGTAACGCAATGAAATATATGTCGTTAAACTTGCAGTAACGCAATGAAATATATAGCGTTAAACTTGCAGTAACGCAATGAAATATATGGTGTTAAATTTTCAATAACACAATGAAATATATGGTGTTAAACTTGCAGTAACGCAATGAAATATACAGCGTTAAATGTCCAGTAACACATATAACTATATGGCGTTAAACTTGCAGTAATACAATGAAATATATGGCATTAAACTTGCAGTAACGCACATAGCTATATGAAGTTGAACTTGCAGTAACACAATGAAATATATGGTGTTAAACATGCAGTAACACCCAGAACTATATGTCGTTAACTTGTAGTAACGCTATGAACTATATAGTGTTAATCTTGCAGTAACTTAAATGTATAGTTATTCCTGCACTACCATGTAAACGAAGGGCAATGAACGTTGAACTGCTGCCATCACCGAATATAGGTCAAGCTCAGCCCATACAGCAATAGAAATAAGGTATGTAAAAATTGGTGCTGCGCTGTTCTAAAAAAAAAAACAAAAAAAAAAATAAACCTATGCTGCTAGAGGTAGTAGTACAAAGGTAAATGAACATGTAAAATGATATAAACATATAAAAAAAAGAAACAATATAAGAATAAGTACAATGAATATAGAGCACTTCTATACCCAATAGGTGCAGTGTGATATTCCACAATAACCAGTGGTAATAACAAAGTGCAAAGTGCGATAAGTATCTTACTGGAAACACTAAAATCAATATACAATCACTAAAAACCTCAATGGACCATGCAAGTAGGCAAAAAACATTGTGCAAAAAACAGCAATTAATAAATTAAATGTGCAACATGCGATTAACCACTTGCCGACCGCCTAACGTAGATATACGTCGGCAGAATGGCACGGGCAGGCAGAATCACGTACCTGTACGTGATCTGCCTCCCGCGGGCGGGGGGTCCGATCGGACCCCCCCCGGTGCCAGCGGCGGTCGGCATTTGACTGGGAGGCGAGGGGGAGACCATCCGATCGTGGCCCCCCTCGCGACCGCTCCCAGCCAATCGGAATCCTCCCCTGCCTGTGTGTAGTTTCACACAAGAGGATGTGATGTCATCTCTCCTCGGCTTGGCAGTTTCCTTTTCAGCGCCGAGGAGAGAAGACATGTAAGTGCACAAAACACTACACACACACAGTAGAACATGCCAGGCACATAAAACACCCCGATCCCCCCCGATCGCCCCCCAATCCCCCCCAACCACCCCCCTGTCACAAACTGACACCAAGCAGTATTTTTTTATTTTTTTCTGATTACTGATTGGTGTCAGTTTGTGACAGTTACAGTGTTAGGGCAGTGAGTGGTAGCCCCCTTTAGGTCTAGGGTACCCCCCTAACCCCCCCTAATAAAGTTTTAACCCCTTGATCACCCCCTGTCACCAGTGTCGCTAAGCGATCATTTTTCTGATCTCTGTATTAGTGTCGCTGGTGACGCTAGTTAGGGAGGTAAATATTTAGGTTCGCCGTCAGCGTTTTATAGCGTCAGGGACCCCCATATACTATCTAATAAATGTTTTAACCCCTTGATTGCCCCCTAGTTAACCCTTTCACCACTGATCACCGTATAAGTGTTATGGGTGACGCTGGTTAGTTTGTTTATTTTTTATAGTGTCAGGGCACCCGTCGTTTATTACCGAATAAAGGTTTAGCCCCCTGATCGCCCGGTGGTGATATGCGTCGCCCCAGGCAGCGTCAGATTAGCGCCAGTACCGCTAACACCCACGCACGCAGCATACGCCTCCCTTAGTGGTATAGTATCTGTACAGATCAATATCTGATCCGATCAGATCTATACTAGCGTCCCCAGCAGTTTAGGGTTCCCAAACACGCAGTGTTAGCGGGATCAGCACAGATACCTGTTAGCACCTGCGTTTTGCCCCTCCGCCCGGCCCAGCCCACCCAAGTGCAGTATCGATCGATCACTGTCACTTACAAAACACTAAACAAATAACTGCAGCGTTCGCAGAGTCAGGCCTGATCCCTGCGATCGCTAACAGTTTTCTTGGTAGCGTTTTGGTGAACTGGCAAGCACCAGCCCCAGGCAGCGTCAGGTTAGCGCCAGTACTGCTAACACCCAAGCATGCACCGTACACCTCCCTTAGTGGTATAGTATCTGAATGGATCAATATCTGATCCGATCAGATCTATACTAGCGTCCCCAGCAGTTTAGGGTTCCCAAACACGCAGTGTTAGCGGGATCAGCACAGATACCTGTTAGCACCTGCGTTTTGCCCCTCCACCCGGCCCAGCCCACCCAAGTGCAGTATCAATCGATCACTGTCACTTACAAAACACTAAACGCATAACTGCAGCGTTCGCAGAGTCAGGCCTGATCCCTGCGATCGCTAACAGTTTTTTTGGTAGCGTTTTGGTGAACTGGCAAGCACCAGCCCCAGGCAGCGTCAGGTTAGCGCCAGTACCGCTAACACCCACGCATGCACCGTACACCTCCCTTGGTGGTATAGTATCTGATCGGATCAATATCTGATCTGATCAGATCTATACTAGCGTCCCCAACAGTTTAGAGTTCCCACAAACGCAGTGTTAGCGGGATCAGCCCAGATACCTGCTAGCACCTGCGTTTTTCCCCTCCGCCCGGCCCAGCCCAGCCCACCCAAGTGCAGTATCGATCGATCACTGTCACTTACAAAACACTGAACAAATAACTGCAGCGTTCGCAGAGTCAGGCCTGATCCCTGCGATCGCTAACAGTTTTCTCGGTAGCGTTTTGGTGAACTGGCAAGCACCAGCCCCAGGCAGCGTCAGGTTAGCGCCAGTACCGCTAACACCCACGCACCGTACACCTCCCTTAGTGGTATAGTATCTGAATGGATCAATATCTGATCCGATCAGATCTATACTAGCGTCCCCAGCAGTTTAGGGTTCCCACAAACGCAGTGTTAGCGGGATCAGCCCAGATACCTGCTAGCACCTGCGTTTTTCCCCTCCGCCCGGCCCAGCCCAGCCCACCCAAGTGCAGTATCGATCGATCACTGACACTTACAAAACACTAAACTCATAACTGCAGCGTTCGCAGAGTCAGGCCTGATCCCTGCGATCGCTAACAGTTTTTTTGTAGCGTTTTGGTGAACTGGCAAGCACCAGCAGCCTAGTACACCCCGGTCGTAGTCAAACCCGCACTGCAGTAACACTTGGTGACGTGGCGAGTCCCATAAGTGCAGTTCAAGCTGGTGAGGTGGCAAGCACAAGTAGTGTCCCGCTGCCACCAAAAAGACAAACACAGGCCCGTCGTGCCCATAATGCCCTTCCTGCTGCATTCGCTAATCCTAATTGGGAACCCACCACTTCTGCAGCGCCCGTACTTCCCCCATTCACATCCCCAACCAAATGCAGTTGGCTGCATGAGAGGCATTTTCTTTATGTCCTCCCGAGTACCCCTACCCAACGAACCCCCCCAAAAAAGATGTCGTGTCTGCAGCAAGCGCGGATATAGGCGTGACACCCGCTATTATTGTCTCTCCTGTCCTGACAATCTTGGTCTTTGCATTGGTGAATGTTTTGAACGCTACCATTCACTAGTTGAGTATTAGCGTAGGGTACAGCATTGCACAGACTAGGCACACTTTCACAGGGTCTCCCAAGATGCCATCGCATTTTGAGAGACCCGAACCTGGAACCGGTTACAGTTATAAAAGTTAGTTACAAAAAAAAGTGTAAAAAAAAAAAAAACACAAACAAAAATATAAAATAAAAAATAATAGTTGTCATTTTATTGTTCTTTCTCTCTCTATTCTCTCTATTGTTCTGCTCTTTTTTACTGTATTCTATTCTGCAATGTTTTATTGTTATTATGTTTTATCATGTTTGCTTTTCAGGTATGCAATTTTTTTATACTTTACCGTTTACTGTGCTTTATTGTTAACCATTTTTTTGTCTTCAGGTACGCCATTCACGACTTTGAGTGGTTATACCAGAATGATGCCTGCAGGTTTAGGTATCATCTTGGTATCATTCTTTTCAGCCAGCAGTCGGCTTTCATGTAAAAGCAATCCTAGCGGCTAATTAGCCTCTAGACTGCTTTTACAAGCAGTGGGAGGGAATGCCCCCCCCAACGTCTTCCGTGTTTTTCTCTGGCTCTCCTGTCTCAACAGGGAACCTGAGAATGCAGCCGGTGATTCAGCCAGCTGACCATAGAGCTGATCAGAGACCAGAGTGGCTCCAATCATCTCTATGGCCTAAGAAACCGGAAGCTACGAGCATTTTATGACTTAGATTTCGCCGGATGTAAACAGCGCCATTGGGAAATTGGGAAAGCATTTTATCACACCGATCTTGGTGTGGTCAGATGCTTTGAGGGCAGAGGAGAAATCTAGGGTCTAATAGACCCCAATTTTTTCAAAAAAGAGTACCTGTCACTACCTATTGCTATGATAGGGGATATTTACATTCCCTGAGATAACAATAAAAATGATTTAAAAAAAAAAAAAAAATGAAAGGAACAGTTTTAAAATAAGATAAAAAAAATAATAATAATAAAGAAAAAAAAAAAAAAAAAAAGCACCCCTGTCCCCCCTGCTCTCGCGCTAAGGCGAACGCAAGTGTCAGTCTGGCGTCAAATGTAAACAGCAATTGCACCATGCATGTGAGGTATCACCACGAACGTCAGATCGAGGGCAGTAATTTTAGCAGTAGACCTCCTCTGTAAATCTAAAGTGGTAACCTGTAAAGGCTTTTAAAGGCTTTTAAAAATGTATTTAGTTTGTCGCCACTACACGTTTGTGCGCAATTTTAAAGCATGTCATGTTTGGTATCCATGTACTCGGCCTAAGATCATCTTTTTTATTTCATCAAACATTTGGGCAATATAGTGTGTTTTAGTGCATTAAAATTTAAAAAAGTGTGTTTTTTCCCCAAAAAATGCGTTTGAAAAATCGCTGCGCAAATACTGTGTGAAAAAAAAAAATGAAACACCCACCATTTTAATCTGTAGGGCATTTGCTTTAAAAAAAATATATAATGTTTGGGGGTTAAAAGTAATTTTCTTGCAAAAAAAAATTATTTTTTTATGTAATCAAAAAGTGTCAGAAAGGGCTTTGTCTTCAAGTGGTTAGAAGAGTGGGTGATGTGTGACATAAGCTTCTAAATGTTGTGCATAAAATGCCAGGACAGTTCAAAACCCCCCCAAATGACCCCATTTTGGAAAGTAGACACCCCAAGCTATTTGCTGAGAGGCATGTCGAGTCCATGGAATATTTTATATTGTCACACAAGTTGCGGGAAAGAGACAATTTTTTATTTTTTTTATTTTTTTTTGCGCAAAGTTGTCACTAAATGATATATTGCTCAAACATGCCATGGGAATATGTGAAATTACACCCCAAAATGCATTCTGTTGCTTCTCCTGAGTACGGGGATACCACATGTGTGAGACTTTTTGGGAGCCTAGCCGCGTACGGGACCCCAAAAACCAAGCACCGCCTTCAGGCTTTCTAAGGCCGTAAATTTTTGATTTCACTCTTCACTGCCTATCACAGTTTCGGAGGCCATGGAATGCCCAGGTGGCAAAAAAAAAACCCAAATGACCCCATTTTGGAAAGTAGACACCCCAAGCTATTTGATGAGAGGTATAGTGAGTATTTTGCAGACCTCACTTTTTGTCACAAAGTTTTGAAAATTGAAAAAAGAAAAAAAAATGTTTTTTCTCGTCTTTCTTTATTTTCAAAAACAAATGAGAGCTGCAAAATACTCACCATGCCTCTCAGCAAATAGCTTAGGGTGTCTACTTTCCAAAATGGGGTCATTTGGGGGGGTTTGTGCCACCTGGGCATTCCATGGCCTCCGAAACTGTGATAGGCAGTGAAGAGTGAAATCAAAAATTTACACCCTTACAAATTCTGAAGGCGGTGATTGGTTTTCGGGGCCCCGTACGCGGCTAGGCTCCCAAAAAGTCCCACACATGGGAGAAGTAGCTAAATGTATTTTGGGGGTGCAATTCCACATATGCCCATGGCCTGTGTGAGAAATATATTATTTAGTGACAACTTTGTGCAAAAAAAATAAAAAAAATAAAAAATTGTCTCTTTCCCGCAACTTGTGTCAAAATATAAAACATTCCATGGACTCAACATGCCTCAAAGCAAATAGCTTGGGGTGTCTACTTTCCAAAATGGGGTCATTTGGGGGGGGTTATGCCATCTGGGCATTTTATGGCCTTCAAAACTGTGATAGGTAGTGAGGAGTAAAATCAAAAATGTACGCCCTTAGAAATCCTGAAGGCAGTGATTGGTTTTCGGGGCCCCGTACGTGGCTAGGCTCCCAAAAAGTCCCACACATGTGGTATCCCCATACTCAGGAGAAGCAGCTAAATGTATTTTGGGGTGCAATTCCACATATGCCCATGGCCTGTGTGAGCAATATATCATTTAGTGACAACTTTTTGTAATTTTTTTTTTTTTTGTCATTCAATCACTTGGGACAAAAAAAATGAATATTCAATGGGCTCAACATGCCTCTCAGCAATTTCCTTGGGGTGTCTACTTTCCAAAATGGGGTCATTTGTGGGGGTTTTGTACTGCCCTGCCATTTTAGCACCTCAAGAATTGACATAGGCAGTCATAAATTAAAGGCTGTGTAAATTCCAGAAAATGTACCCTAGTTTGTAGGCGCTATAACTTTTGCGCAAACCAATAAATATACACTTATTGACATTTTTTTTACCAAAGACATGTGGCCGAATACATTTTGGCCTAAATGTATGACTAAAATTGAGTTTATTGGATTTTTTTTAGAACAAAAAGTAGAAAATATCATTTTTTTTTCAAAATTTTCGGTCTTTTTCCGTGTATAGCGCAAAAAATAAAAACGGCAGAGGTGATCAAATACCATCAAGTACTCCTAACTGCCTCTGACTTGGATTCCTGGGCTGGATGGATCTGTTAGTGGGTCCTTGTCTCTCAGTGGAGCAGGAGGGGGATTAAAGGAAAGAAGGGGCCAGATAGTGTAATATTTCAATCAGAAGTTGTTTTTTATTAAAACAATGGTGAGGGTACTGACTTCACTTACAAAAAAAACACACAGAAAACTTATCTCCTACGAGCGGCGAGCTCATTTGCATATATCAGTCTTGGATGCCTATCCTGTCCCTACGCGTGACGTCACGGTCACGTGACTTCATCATTATGGCCTTAAGTCTTTATTGAATGAATTTCTTAAATTTGCAGTAACGCAATGAAATATATGGTGTTAAACTTGCAGTAATGCCCAGAAATATATTGTGTTAAACTTGCAGTAATGCAATAAAATATATGGCATTTAACTTGCATGACGTCCCTACGCGTGACGTCACAGTCATGTGACTTCATCATTATGGCCTTAAGTCTTTATTGAATGATTTTCTTAAACTTGCAGTAATGCAATGAAATATATGGTGTTAAACTTGCAGTAATGCCCAGAAATATATTGTGTTAAACTTGCAGTAATGCAATAAAATATATGGCATTTAACTTGCATGACGTCCCTACGCGTGACGTCACAGTCATGTGACTTCATCATTATGGCCTTAAGTCTTTATTGAATGATTTTCTTAAACTTGCAGTAACACAATGAAATATATGGAATTTAACTTGCAGTAACGCACAGAACTATATGGCGTTAAACTTGCAGTAAAGCAATGAAATATATGGCGTTAAACTTGCAGGAATGCACAGAACTATATGGTGTTAAACTTGCAGTAAAGCAATGAAATATGTGGTGTTAAACTTGCAGTAACACATAGAACTATATGGTGTTAAACTTGCAGTAATGCAGTGTAATATATGGTGTTAAATTTGCAGTAACGCAATGAAATATACATCATTAAACTTGCAGTAACGCAATGAACTATATGGCATTAAACTTGCTGTAATGCAATCAACTATATGGCGTTAAACTTGCAGTAACACAATGAAATATACGTTATTAACTTGCAGTAACACACAAAACTATATGGTGTTAAAGTTGCAGTAATGCAATGAAATATATGGCATTAAACTTGCAGTAACGCACAGAACTATATGGCATTAAACTTGCAGTAATGCAATGAAACATATGGTGTTAAACTTGCAGGAATGCACAGAACTATATGGCGTTAAACTTGCAGTAATGCAATGAACTATATGGCGTTAAATTTGCAGTAACGCAATGAAATATACATTGTTAAACTTGCAGTAATGCAGTGAACTATATGTCGTTAAACTTACAGTAACACATAGAACTATATGGCGTTAAAATTGCAGTAACGCAATTAAATATATGGTGTTAAATTTGCAGTAACGCAATGAAATATACAGCGTTAAACTTCCAGTAACACTTAGAAATATATGGCGTTAAACTTGCAGTAATGCAGTGAAATATATAGCATTAAACTTTCAGTAATGCACAGAACTATATGGCGTTAAATTTGCAGTAACGCAATGAAATATACAGCGTTAAACTTGCAGTAATGCAATGAACTTTCAGTAACTCATAGAACTATATGGCGTTAAAATTGCAGTAATGTAATGAAATATACAGCGTTAAACTTGCAGTAACACATAGAACTATATGACGTTAAACTTGCAGTAATGAAATGAAATATACGTCTTTAAACTTGCAATAACGCAATGAAATATATGGCGTTAAACTTGCAGTAATGCAATGAAATATAAAACATTAAACTTGCAGTAACGCAATGAAATATATGGTGTTAAACATGCAGTAACACACAGAACTATATGGCGTTAAATTTGCAGTACCGCAATGAACTATGTGGCGTTAAACTTGCAGTAAAGCAATGAAATATATGGTGTTAATCTTGCAGTAACACATAGAACTATATTGCGTTAAACTTGCCGTAATGCAATGAAATATATTGCGGTAAATTTGCAGTAATGCAATGAAATATACAGCATGAAACTTGCAGTAACGCAATGAACTATATTTAGTTAAACTTGCAGTAACACAGAACTATATGACGTTGAACTTACAGTAGCGCAATTGAATATATAGTGTTAAACGTGCAATAACACAATGAAATATACGTTGTTAAACTTGCAGTAACACACAGAACTATATGGTGTTAAACTTGCAATAATGCAATTAAATATATGGCAATAAACTTGCAGTAATGCACATAACTATATGGCGTTAAACTTGCAGTAATGCAATGAAATATATGACGTTAAACTTGCAGTAATGCAATGAACTATATGGCGTTAAATTTGCAGTAACGCAATGAAATATACAGCGTTAAACTTGCAGTAATGCAGTGAACTGTATGTCGTTAAACTTACAGTAACACTTAGAAATATATGGCGTTAAACTTGCAGTAATGCAGTGAAATATATAGCATTAAACTTTCAGTAATGCACAGAACTATATGGCGTTAAATTTGCAGTAACGCAATGAAATATACAGCGTTAAACTTGCAGTAATGCAATGAACTTTCAGTAACTCATAGAACTATATGGCGTTAAAATTGCAGTAATGTAATGAAATATACAGCGTTAAACTTGCAGTAACACATAGAACTATATGACGTTAAACTTGCAGTAATGAAATGAAATATACGTCTTTAAACTTGCAATAACGCAATGAAATATATGGCGTTAAACTTGCAGTAATGCAATGAAATATAAAACATTAAACTTGCAGTAACGCAATGAAATATATGGTGTTAAACATGCAGTAACACACAGAACTATATGGCGTTAAATTTGCAGTACCGCAATGAACTATGTGGCGTTAAACTTGCAGTAAAGCAATGAAATATATGGTGTTAATCTTGCAGTAACACATAGAACTATATTGCGTTAAACTTGCCGTAATGCAATGAAATATATTGCGGTAAATTTGCAGTAATGCAATGAAATATACAGCATGAAACTTGCAGTAACGCAATGAACTATATTTAGTTAAACTTGCAGTAACACAGAACTATATGACGTTGAACTTACAGTAGCGCAATTGAATATATAGTGTTAAACGTGCAATAACACAATGAAATATACGTTGTTAAACTTGCAGTAACACACAGAACTATATGGTGTTAAACTTGCAATAATGCAATTAAATATATGGCAATAAACTTGCAGTAATGCACATAACTATATGGCGTTAAACTTGCAGTAATGCAATGAAATATATGACGTTAAACTTGCAGTAATGCAATGAACTATATGGCGTTAAATTTGCAGTAACGCAATGAAATATACAGCGTTAAACTTGCAGTAATGCAGTGAACTGTATGTCGTTAAACTTACAGTAACACATAGAACTATATAGCATTAAACTTGCAGTAATGCAATGAAATATATGGTGTTAAATTTGGAGTAACACAATGAAATATATGGCGTTAAACTTGCAGTAACGCAATGAAATATACAGTGTTAAACTTCCAGTAACACATAGAAATATATGGCGTTAAACTTACAGTAATGCAGTGAAATATATAACATTAATCTTGCAGTAATGCACAGAACTATATGGCGTTAAATTTGCAGTAACGCAATGAAATATACAGAGTTAAACTTGCAGTAATGCAATGAACCATATGGCGTTAAACTTTCAGTAACACATAGAACTATATGGCGTTAAACTTGCAGTAACACTATGAAATATATGGCGTTAAATTTGCATTAACGCAATGAAATATACAGCATTAAACTTGCAGTAATGCAATGAACTTTCAGTAACTCATAGAACTATATGGCGTTAAACTTGCAGTAATGCAATGAAATATACAGCATAAACTTGCAGTAACACATAGAACTATATGGCGTTAAACTTGAATTGATAAAATGAAATATACGGCTTTAAACTTGCAGTAACGCAATGAAATATATGGCATTAAACTTGCAGTAACGCAATGAAATATAAAGCATTAAACTTGCAGTAACGCAATGAAATATATGGTGTTAAAGATGCAGTAACGCACAGAACTGTATTGCGTTAAATTTGCAGTAACGCAATGAACTATATGGTGTTAAACTTGCAGTAATGCAATGAAATATATGGCGTTAAACTTTCAGTAACGCACAGAACTATATCGCGTTAAATTTGCAGTAATGCAATGAAATATATGGCGTTAAATTTGCAGTAACGCAATGAAATATACAGCGTAAAACTTGCAGTAAGGCAATGAACTATATGGAGTTAAACTTTCAGTAACACATAGAACTATATGGCATTAAACTTGCAGTAATGCAATGGAATATATGGTGTTAAATTTGCAGTAACACAATGAAATATATAGCGTTAAACTTGCAGTAACACATAGAACTATATGGCATTAAACTTGCAGTAGTGCAATGAAATATACGGCATTAAACTTGCAGTAACGCAATGAAATATATGTTGTTAAACATTCAGTAATGCACAAAACTATATGGCGTTAAACTTGCAGTAATGCAATGAAATATATGGCATTAAACTTGCAGTAATGCACAGAACTATATGGAGTTATACTTGCAGTAATGCAATGAAATATATGATGTTAAACTTGCAGTAATGCACAGAACTATATGGAGTTAAACTTGCAGTAATGCAATGAAATATATGACGTTAAACTTGCAGTAATGCACAGAACTATATGGCGTTAAACTTGCAGTAATGCAATGAACTATACGGGGTTAAACTTGCAGTAACGCAATGCAATATACGGTGTTAAACTTGCAGTAACGCACAGAACTATATGGTGTTAAACTTGCAGTAATGCAATAAAATATATAGCAGTAAACTTGCAGTAATGCACAGAACTATATGGCGTTAAATTTGCAGTAACGCAATGAACTATACAGAGTTAAACTTGCAGTAATGCATTGAACCATATGGCGTTAAACTTTCAGTAACACATAGAACTATATGGCGTTAAACTTGCAGTAACTCTATGAAATATATGGCATTAAATTTGCTATAACGCAATGAAATATAAAGCATTAAACTTGCAGTAACGCAATGAAATATATGGTGTTAAAGATGCAGTAACGCACAGAACTGTATTGCATTAAATTTGCAGTAACGCAATGAACTATATGGTGTTAAACTTGCAGTAATGCAATGAAATATATGGCGTTAAACTTTCAGTAACGCACAGAACTATATCGCGTTAAATTTGCAGTAATGCAATGAAATATATGGCGTTAAATTTGCAGTAACGCAATGAAATATACAGCGTAAAACTTGCAGTAAGGCAATGAACTATATGGAGTTAAACTTTCAGTAACACATAGAACTATATGGCATTAAACTTGCAGTAATGCAATGGAATATATGGTGTTAAATTTGCAGTAACACAATGAAATATATAGCGTTAAACTTGCAGTAACACATAGAACTATATGGCATTAAACTTGCAGTAGTGCAATGAAATATACGGCATTAAACTTGCAGTAACGCAATGAAATATATGTTGTTAAACATTCAGTAATGCACAAAACTATATGGCGTTAAACTTGCAGTAATGCAATGAAATATATGGCATTAAACTTGCAGTAATGCACAGAACTATATGGAGTTATACTTGCAGTAATGCAATGAAATATATGACGTTAAACTTGCAGTAATGCACAGAACTATATGGAGTTAAACTTGCAGTAATGCAATGAAATATATGACGTTAAACTTGCAGTAATGCACAGAACTATATGGCGTTAAACTTGCAGTAATGCAATGAACTATACGGGGTTAAACTTGCAGTAACGCAATGCAATATACGGTGTTAAACTTGCAGTAACGCACAGAACTATATGGTGTTAAACTTGCAGTAATGCAATAAAATATATAGCAGTAAACTTGCAGTAATGCACAGAACTATATGGCGTTAAATTTGCAGTAACGCAATGAACTATACAGAGTTAAACTGGCAGTAATGCATTGAACCATATGGCGTTAAACTTTCAGTAACACATAGAACTATATGGCGTTAAACTTGCAGTAACTCTATGAAATATATGGCATTAAATTTGCTATAACGCAATGAAATATACAGCATTAAACTTGCAGTAATGCACAAAACTATATGGTGTTAAATTTGCAGTAACGCAATGAAATATACAGCGTTAAACTTGCAGTAATGCAATGAAATATATGGTGTTAAACTTGCAGTAATGCACAGAACTATATAACGTTAAACTTGCAGCAATGCAATGAAATATATGGCGTTAAATTTGCAGTAACGCAATGAAATATACAGCGTTAAACTTGCAGTAATGCAGTGAACTATATGTCATTAAACTTACAGTAACACATAGAACTATATGGCGTTAAACTTGCAGTTATGCAATGAAATATATGGTGTTAAATTTGCAGTAACACAATGAAATATATGGCGTTAAACTTGCAGTAACGCAATGAAATATACAGTGTTAAACTTCCAGTAACACATAGAAATATATGGCGTTAAACTTGCAGTAATGCAGTGAAATATATAGCATTAAACTTGCAGTAATGCACAGAACTATATGGAGTTAAATTTGCAGTAACGCAATGAAATATACAGCATTAAACTTGCAGTAATGCAATGAACTTTCAGTAACTCATAGAACTATATGGCGTTAAACTTGCAGTAATGCAATGAAATATACAGCATAAACTTGCAGTAACACATAAAACTATATGGCGTTAAACTTGCAGTGATAAAATGAAATATACGGCTTTAAACTTGCAGTAACGCAATGAAATATATGGCGTTAAACTTGCAGTAACGCAATGAAATATAAAGCATTAAACTTGCAGTAACGCAATGAAATATATGGTGTTAAACATGCAGTAACGCACAGAACTGTATTGCGTTAAATTTGCAGTAACGCAATGAACTATATGGCGTTAAACTTGCAGTAATGCAATGAAATATATGGCGTTAAACTTTCAGTAACGCACAGAACTATATCGCGTTAAATTTGCAGTAATGCAATGAAATATATGGCGTTAAATTTGCAGTAACGCAATGAAATATACAGCGTTAAACTTGCAGTAAGGCAATGAACTATATGGAGTTAAACTTTCAGTAACACATAGAACTATATGGCATTAAACTTGCAGTAATGCAATGAAATATACGGCGTTAAACTTGCAGTAACGCAATGAAATATATGTTGTTAAACATTCAGTAACGCACAAAACTATATGGCGTTAAACTTGCAATAATGCAATGAAATATATGGTGTTAAACTTGCAGTAATGCACAGAACTATATGGCGTTAAACTTGCAGTAACTCATTTAACTATATGGCGTTAAACTTGCAGTAACGCAATGAAATATACGGTGTTAAACTTGCAGTTATGCACAGAACTATATGGTGTTAAATTTGCAGTAATGCAATGAAATATATGGCATTAAACTTGCAGTAACGCACAGAACTATATGGCGTTAAACTTGCAGTAATGCAATTAACTACATGGCGTTAAATTTGCAGTAACGCAATGAAATATACAGCGTTAAACTTGCAGTAATGCAATGAACTATATGGCATTAAACTTGCAGTAACACATAGAACTATATGGCGTTAAACTTGCAGTAACGCAATGAAATATATGGTGTTAAATTTGCAGTAACACAATGAAATAAGTGACGTTAAACTTGCAGTAATGCAATGAAATATACAGCATTAAACTTGCAGTAACACATAGAACTATATAGCATTAAACTTGCAGTAATGCAATGAAATATACAACGTTAAACTTGCAGTAACGCAATGAAATATATGGCGTTAAACTTACAGTAACACATAGAACTATATAGCATTAAACTTGCAGTAATGCAATGAAATATATAGTGTTAAATTTGCAGTAACACATAGAACTATATGGCGTTAAACTTGCAGTGATAAAATGAAATATACGGCTTTAAACTTGCAGTAACGCAATGAAATATATGGTGATAAATTTGTAGTAACACAATGAAATATATGGCGTTAAACTTGCAGTAACACAATTAAATATACATCGTTAAACTTGCAGTAACACATAAAACTATATAGCTTTAAGCTTGCAGTTATGCAATGAAATATTCAACGTTAAACTTGCAGTAGCGCAATGAAATATATGGCGTTAAACTTGCAGTAACTCATAGAACTATATAGCATTAAACTTGCAGTAATGCAATGAAATATATGACGTTAAACTTGCAGTAACGCAATTAAGTATATGGCGTTAAACTTGCAGTAACGCAATGAAATATATGGCGTTAAACTTGCAGTAATGCAATGAAATATATAGCGTTAAACTTGCAGTGACGCAATGAAATATATGGCGTTAAACTTGCAGTAACACAATGAAATATACAGCATTAAACTTGCAGTAACAAATAGAACTATATGGCGTTAAACTTGCAGTAATGCAATGTAATATGCGGCGTTAAACTTGCAGTAACGCAATGAAATATATGGTGATTAACTTGCAGTAACGCAAAGAACTATATGGTGTTATACTTGCAGTAATGCAATGAAATATACGATGTTAAACTTGCAGTAACGCACAGAACTATATTGTGTTAAACTTGCAGAAATGCAATGAAATTATACAATGTTAAGCTTACAGTAACGCACAGAACTATATGGTGTTAAACTTGCGGTAATGCAATGAAATATAGGGTGTTAAACTTGCAGTAACGCACAGAACTATTTGGTGTTAAACTTGCATTAATGCAATGAAATATACGGCATTAAACTTGCAGTAACGCACAGAACTATATGGCATTAAACTTGCAGTAACGCAATGAAATATATGGCGTTAAACTTGCAGTAACGCAATGAAATATATGACATTAAACTTGCAGTAATGCCATGAACGAATCCACCGGACAAATTGATTGTGTCTGGGCTTCTTCGGGCCTTTGCTGTCGAAAAATCAGATGGTCTTTAGAAATAGAACATGTTTCAAATCTTTCCAACGGGCTTGAATCCGGTCAAAAAATCCATTCGTCTGTATGCAACGAACAATGATGCAAGGGCAGCTATTGGCTACTGGCTATGAACTTCCTTATTCTAGTCCGGTGGTACATCATCATGTTCGAATCAGTCAGACTTTGATGTGTTCGTGTGTAGGCAAGTCCGTTGCGTCGGAACTCTGTCGGAACTCCATCGAAAGTACGTCTATAAAGTCCTTCGGAGTTCAGTCCATCGTGTGTACAAGGCATAACACACAGAACTACATGGTGTTAAAATTGCAGTAATGCACAGAACTATACGTCATTAAACTTGCCGTAACCCACAGAACTATATGTCGTTAAACTTGCAGTAACGCACAAAAAAAAACTGTTAAACGGTCACTACACTCACACTAACTGAACTATCCCTACATTGACACTATTGTAAAGATGAATGGTCACACTACACTCACACTGAACTATCCCTAGATGCACACTAAACTGATCTTCTACTGCCAATAGAAACAGAATAGCACACTATTGCACACTAATGCCCTGTACACACGATCAGACTTTCTGACAGTAAAATGTGCGATCGGAGCTTGTTGTCGGAAATTCCGACCGTTTGTAGGCTCCATCAGACTTTTTCCATCGGAATTTCCGACACACAAAGTTTGAGAGCTGGATCTAAAATTTTCCGACAACAAAATATGTTCGCGTAAATTCTGATCGTGTGTACACAATTCCAACACACAAAGTGCCACGCATGCTCAGAATCAAGCAGAAGAGCCGCACTGGCTATTGGACTTCATCTTTCTCGGCTCGTCATACGTGTAGTACGTCACCGTGTTCTTGATGTTCGGAATTTCCGACTAACTTTGTGTGACCGTGTGTATGCAAGACAAGTTTGAGCCAACATCCGTCGGAAAAAATCCGATGGATTTTGTTGTCGGAATGTGCGATCGTGTGTGCAGGGCATTACTGTCCAATAGCACTGAACAGAGCCCTGTTCTATCTACTTTTATTGTATGGGGCAGGATAATGAGCCATGATTGGATACAGTCATCATGACAGCATCCAATCATGGCTCTGACAGTGCTCTGTGCCCTGATTGGGCAAAGCTTTCATTGCTTCAGCCAATCAGGGCTTTCAATGCACTGTGCAGCGGTGCAGTGCATTGTGGTAGTTCAGCGGGCCGAACAGCCAATATTTGGCCCGAATTCATGTTCGGTCCGAACAGTTCACCCATCCTTAATTATAACTGCTGTACATCAATGAAAGGTCTTTGTGCTGCCTTACCAAGAGGGTAACTACAGTAATCGCAACCTGTGTAGTTGTTGTAAGGCCCAGAATTAATGGGATTAGTAGGACACTCCTTCCCTATAATATTAACCACTTCAGCCCCATGGACCAGTACATTGCAGTGTTGAAGTCGGTCTACCGGGATAATGCCTGCCAAATCCCCGGGCGGTGATATCACAAGGGGGCGGGGTCTCCAAATGACATCACCAGATGGCCTCACGCCATGGCTTTATAAGCGATGGTACATGCTGGAGCTAACACAAAAGCGGGAGATAGCATCAGGAGAAGACATCATGAGGGAGAGGAACCAGAGGAAGAAGACAGCGAAGGGAGAAGAAGCAGAGTATGAAGACATAAGCGGAGGGAGAAGAACCAGAGGAAGAAGACATCAGAGGACCTGCTGGGCTGCATGCTCGGATAAGGATCTGGTATGGATTTTGGGGAGACCCCATGCCGTTTTTTTGGTGTGGGGTTTCCCCTCAAAATCCTTACCAGACCCTTGGATCTGGTATGCTCGTTTTTTTGTTTTTCATTTTGGCGTGGGGTTCCCCTTCAAGATCCTCAGAGTACAAGTTGCATGTCACAAGTTGGATCATTTGAGATGATGATCTGACTTGGATGCGACTTACATTTAAATCAATGGGTTGAAATCGTCCCCAAGTTGGACCAATGTGGTGCAGGAACCTTTTTCAAAGTCAGACCGACTTGTGTCGGACCAGTTCAGATGGCTCTCATAGGGAGCAATTGATTTATACATGTCATGTGACATGCACTTCCAAAGTCAGAGCGTATGTCGCACCAGTGTAAACTGGGCCTAATTCGCCAGTCTACATGATGTGACACCTTTCATACTTCTATTGAAAAGGTAATAATGAAAAATGAAATAGTGTTTTAGTGAAATGCTTTATGATTTTACTATGATTTTGTTTTATTCCCTAACTACACTTTCAAGGGGGGGTTGGGCCGGGCTTTTAATGTGAATAGACGTGGTTGGCTCTGCTCCTGCTGATTACTAGCTTGATCTCAGCTGAGGACAATTTTACCTGGAAAAGAGGCTTGGTTGTTGCGGTGTGGGAGCGTGCTTGCTGTCGGGGATAGAGTGTAGTGGAGCTGGAGAGTGTACTTGTTCCGGATACTGGATTGCGGAGACACGCTTGGGCTCGATCAGATCAGCAGCAACTGAACAGCTATCTACCAGAGTGTCAGTGGGGCTGGCGGTGTATGAGCTGTTATTTGCTCTCTGCGCATGCTTGAGCATACCCAGTGCATACCCAGGCCCCGATGTATGATCAGAGCTAGCTAGCTAGTCCTCTTGTCCAGTGTGACAAGAGGACTGGGACAGAGGCAGCGTGAGGAGCTCATCGGTTCTTGGGGCACGTGCTGTGCTTATGCTGTGCTTGTGCTAAGCTTGTTCTGAGCCTTATTCCAAGCCCTGGGAGTTTTTCCTTTTTTTTCTTAGGAACACACTTGGAGAAGCAGTTTTGGGACAATTGTTACAATTAGCAGGGCATATTTAAGCTCGGGCTAACTACAAGAGCCATGTCAAAAGGGAATAAAGGGGATGGAATAGCGCTGGGTTTGGGTAAACCCAGCCTTTGAGTGCCAGACCACCTTATCAACGCTCTTAGATGAAAGACAAGTGCGGTGGGGAAACTACAAAGTTCGAATATAGAACCCTCTATATCCTCTGTCTCAAACCTTATACCTGTACAAGCAATGGAGAAGCGGGACACTCCTGAGCAAACTATGGTCACTACACATACAGGGGTACAGGGGAGGGATGAATATTCAGATGGGGAGAGAGAAAGTGAGAGGGGATGAAAAAAGTAGATGGGACTGTTAATAAAAAATAATGTTGAATCTATGCAAAGTGTGCAGGTGGGAGAACTAACATTAAAATATATATTTTAAGCAGTGCAGATATGCAATACTACTTTTTCTACTTTATCAAATCAATTTCAGTATCTACATGAAGAAGTTACTAATATACGCCATGATATGCAAAAGGTGCTGGAGCGTACATCTACTGTGGAGGGCAGAGTTAGTAATATTGAGGATACTCTGGCTTTTATGTATGTGATCTTAAGGCGGTGAGGTTACAGTCAAAACACCATACTAACCATATGAACGATATTGAAAATAGGCTCCGCAGAAATAATTTGAGGATACTAGGCTTACCAGAGCAGATGGAAGGGAGAAGTCCTATGGAATTCATGGAGCAATGGTTACTGGAGATTTTTGATAAAAAGCATTTTTCATTGTTTTTTTTTCTGTTGAATGGCACATGGGATACCATCAAGACCCCCTCCCCCTGGAAAACGTTCTTGCCCATTCATCATTCAGATGTTACACTACAAAGACAGAGATAAAATTCTGGCCTTGGGCTGAACAAGGGGCAATATAGATATTAAAGGTTTGAAAATCTCCTTCTATCCAGATTATTCAGTGGAAGTACAAAAAATGAGAGCACAGAAGTTAAAAAGCGACTTTGCAATCTCCAAATATATGGGATGTTATTTCCAGCCAAACTAAGGATTGTTGTTAACCACTTCAATACCGGGCACTTTCCCTCCTTCCTGCCCAGGACAATTTTCAGCTTTCAGTGCTGTCGCACTTTGAATGACAATTGCGCAGTCATACAACACTGTACCCAAACTAAATTTTTATCATTTTCTTCCCACAAATAGAGCTTTCTTTTGGTGGTATATGATCCCCTCTGCGGTTTTCATTTTTTGCTAAACAAACTAAAAAAAAACGAAATTTTTGAAAAAAAAAGTTTTTCTTCCTTTTTTGTTATAAGATTTTGTTTTCTCCTTCACTGACGGGCACTGATGAGGCTGCACTAATGGGCACTTATGAGTTGGCACTAATGGGTAGGCCCTGATGTAGAACTGATGGGTACTGATAGGCGGCACTGATATGCAGCACTGATGGGCACTGATAGGCTACACTGATATGCACCACTGATAGGCAGCACTGAAAGGCGACACTGATAGGCACTGATAGATGGCACTGGATAGGTAACACTGATGAGGAGCTACTGACAGGCATTACTGATTGGCATCTGAAGGGCACTAACAGGCATTACTGATGGGGGACTGATTGGCACATTTATGGGCACTGATTGTCATTTTGGGCACTGACAGGTGTTACTAATGGGGCACAGACTGGCAGCTGATGGGCACTGATTGGCAGTTGATGGGCACCTCTCATGGGGGCTCCGCTGGTAATCAATGTGCTGATTATCAGCGCAGACCCCCCTGACAGGGAGAGCCGCCGATCGGCTCTCCCTGTCAGCGTGACCCAAGGAAAGCCGTTTACCGGCACTTCCTGGTTCACTCTGTGATCAGCTGTGATTGGGCACAGCTGATCACGTGGCCTCCGTCAGAGGCTCCTTACCATGATCAGAGATGCAGTGTGTCAGAGTGACACACAGCACCACCAATCGCCGTGCTGCGCACCCCTGTGGACGCACGCTGGTTTGTTATCCTGAAAGACATCATATGGCGTCCAGTCAGGATAACAGAACCATAGCCCAGGCGGGAAGTGGTTAAAGATGAGACAATTTTTTTGATAATCCTCAAGCAGCTACAATATGGCTGGATAAAAATGTGCAATACCCTCCCTGCTCGTACGGTGCCTTTAAAAAGTATTCATACTCCTTGAAATTTTCCACATTTTGTCATGTTACAACCAAAAACGTGAATGTATTTTATTGGGATTTTATGTGATGGACCAACATAGGGTGGCACATAATTGTGAAGTGGAAGGAAAATGATAAATGGTTTTCAAAATTGTTTACAAATAAATATCTGAAAAGTGTGGCATGCATTTGTATTCAGCCCCCTTTACTCTGATACCCCTAACTAAAATCTAGTGAAACCAATTGCCTTCAGAAGTCACCTAATTAGTAAATAGCTGTGTGTAATTTAATCTCAGTATAAATACAGCTGTTCTATAAAGCCCTTGGAGGTTTGTTAGAGAACCTTAGTAAACAAACAGCATCATGAAGGCCAAGGAACACACCAGACAGATCAGAGATAAAGTTGTAGAGAAGTTTAAAGCAGGGTTAGGTTAAAAAAAATATCCCAGGGGCGTAGTATGACTATGGAGGAGTGAGGACGTGCCGTGCCTGAGCTCTGTCCGGTCCGCAGCAACACAAGCAGCTACAGGGGAAATTTCCCCCCGTTTTTCACCCAGGGCATGTCACAGCGGCGTCGGGCATCTTCACAGCCCAAAAAAGCTCACCAAGGCCAGGATTCATTGGAATCATTCCTCTCCGGCACCCCCTGCCAGCAGAGGGGAAAATCCAAGATGGCCCCACAGCAGCACCATGAGGCTCAGCCTGCACCACCAACGTTGTCTCCTATCCCTTCTTCCAGGGTGGTAAGTGACTCCATCCCCCCTGCCTCCCCCACTCCACCTCATCACAGGACCAGGGCGCAGAGATAGCAGACCTGGCAGATGACAGGGATATCAGACAGCACCTGTGGTCTCTCCCCACTAAAGAGGACTTAGAGCATTTTACCAGCCGGATTGAAAGGGCTTTTAAGCAGGACATAGAGCAATTGAAAACTGACACCACTGAACTAGGACACAGAGTAGAGACTTTGGAGCAGAAATTTGATGAAACTGTGCATGCCATCTCTCAGCTCAGAGAACAGTCCTTTGCCCACAATCACCAAATTGAGGCCCTCCTATGCCAACTAGACAACATGGAAAACCACAGCAGGCGAGCGAACATTCGCATACGTGGCCTACCAGAAGCCACAGTGCCTAAAGACATTATACCTATGCTGCAGGGGGTGTTCCGTGAAATCCTGATTCTACCACCCTCAACCCTGATTGAGATAGACAGGGCCCAGAGGGCACTCAGGCCCCCATCAGATGACCCGGAAAACCCCAGGGTTAATTTTTGCAAACTCCACAAATATACCCTAAAAGAACGCATCATGCAAAAGATGCACAACAGACCGGTCTTTGACTTTGATGGAGCCCATCTGTCCTTCTACCAGGACCTCTCCAGACGCACCCTAATGCAGCGACGGGCCTTGCGCCCACTTCTGGTGGAAATCCAAGCAGCAGGCCTCACATACCACTGGAGCTTCCCATGTGGCCTCCAGGCATCCAAAAATGGCTGATGGGCTGTGCTGCGCACTAAAGATGACCTCCCCCGCTTCCTGCACACCCTGGAACTTGACCCAATTGACTTTCCAGATTGGCGCAATATTCCTGACATCCCGACTCCCCAGCTACCTCAACCGTGGATCCCGGCGGGCGGCAGGCGTAGAGGCCCCGGGGCCTCTCTGTTACTAGAGATTGACCATACTGCTGATGAACTTATCCACAGTCCCTTGGAAGGACCAAGAACACCTCCTTTTCTCTACTGGCTTCCTGGACTGGGCATTGGAGCTACTGGATGCAATGCTGTAATCACAGACCCATTCCACGAAGGACAATGAAAAGGACACTGAAACTTTGGGCCCCTGTGATACTACCTAGCATTAAGTTGCACCCCCTGCTATTGGAGGGTTTGTTATACAGCCCAGTGTTTGGATGCCGTGTTTTGTACTTCTTGGGGGTACATATTTGAGTACTCCTTGTTCACCATCCTGTTCATTTGTTTTTTATGGACTGGATGGGGCACCGGTCCCACGTCCCCTTAGTGTTTGCCCACGTACCCTACTTAGGCCTCACCTAATTAGGTGACTGTCCCTAGCTGACGCCCAGGTGTTTTCTGGGGTTGCTACCCCCCTTGGGCTGGCTTTGTAGTTCACTACTGTACAGTGCACCAGAACTACTAGTTAAGGTCTGGCCCTTATTTTACTTTTGTGCCTTATTTCCCCCTCTTCTTCCACCCTGCCCTCTTCTCCTTCCCCCTCTTCCCTTCCTTCCCTCCCCCACCTATCTCTCCCTTTCCCCTCTCTTCTTTTTCTCTTTTCCCTTACTCTCATCAATGTCCCCCACATTGTTTCTGATAGCTAACTGTTTGTTCCTTCGGCCTTCAGGTTGTTCTTTCACCTGCCAACGCCCACAAAGGACTCACTGAGGGGAACAGATGGACCGACTGTCATCGGCTTCAGATATGTCATTGCCAAAGGTACTGTCTTATAACATTAGGAGGCTCTGCTCTCAACACAAACTATGGCTTGAACTGAAAAGCCTGGGGGCCCAAGTAGTGTTCCGGCAGGAAACTCACTTTAGACAGCAATCCCTCCCCAAGATACCCACGCATCTCTATAATCAATGGTTCTTTAGCAACTCCCCGGTAGCTAAATCACGCTGTACAGCCATCGAATTTCACAAATCCTGCCCATTCCAACCCTCAGAAAGCCACATGGACCCACAAGGCCGTTATGTCTTTGTGAACACAAAATTCACCCAACAACTTTCCTTTATAGACTCAGTATTACAAAAGCTGTCAGATTTTAGAGAAAGCCTTCTAATCCTTGGAGGTGACTTCAATGTTAGCTCTGATCCACTTTTAGACACATCCTGTGGTCGCCCCTCGTACTCCCAGGCCTTCCTTAAGCATTTCCGCAAATCGCTACAGAATAATTTTCTCATCGACACATGGAGAGCACTGCACGCATCGGACAGAGATTATAGCTACTACTCAGGGGTGCATGATGTCTATACACGCATAGACGTCATGTGTGTAGATCATGATACTTTAGAACTACTGCAGTCAGCTGAAATAGGAAATATCACCATATCTGACTATGCCCGTGTTCTTGCTACGATCAAGGTCCCGGATGGGTCCCCGAAGGCATGGTCTTGGAGACTCAATTAAAATCTCCTGGACGATGCCTCAGTGATAGCTAAGGTTGGGAGAGCCATAAAGTGGTACTCAGGAGAGAACGCAACTACGCTACTTATCCCACAAATATTACAAACATGGTAATAAGTGCGGCAGAATGCTGGCCAGAGCACTCCGAAAGCGACGCATAACTTCTCATATACACACGCTTCGGTCTGCCGGCGGTATGACAACCCTGCACTCTTCAGGGATTGCTTCAATATTTACAGACTATTATGGAGACTTATATCACTTAGACAAAGACATCTCCCACACGGAACAAACAGCCAAACTACGCGCTATTGGCGGTTACCTCGCTACCGCCAGGCTCCCCTCTCTGACACCAGAGCAACAACCAGACCTTGAATCACCCATTTCCCCTCAGGAGATTATTGGGACAGTTAAGGCTCTGCCTAATGGGAAGAACCCTGGCCTGGATGGATATACCAAAGCATATTACGCTAAATCTCTCCTCCTGCTACAAAACCACATGTGCAGGTACTTCAACTCATTCGCCACAGGCCACCCAATCCTGCCTGAAGCCCTGTTAGCTCACATCATCGTGCTTCCAAATGAAGGCAAGGACCCCACCCTCCCACAAAGCTATTGACCAATATCGCTACTTAATATCAGGTAGAGAGGTCAGAGACAATTTCATCCAGGCCATGCAGCTCATTCAGTGGGCCCGCTCCCACCTTGACTCCACCCCCTACCTCATTCTGTCCACGGTAGCTGAAAAGGCTTTTGACAGAATAGACTGGACATACCTCAAGGCGGTTCTGGAAACCCTGAGGTTAGGCCCCCACATGCTCCAATGGATTATGGCCCTCTACACAACCCCCAGTGCGAAGGTCAAGGTTAATGGCCATCTGTCCTCTTGATTCCCCATACGGAATGGCACGAGGCAGGGGTGCCCCCTCTCCCCCCTCCTGTTCACCTTAGTTATGGAGCCTCTCCTTAGAACAGTACGGGCAAACAGTGATATCAGAGGGGTGACAGTGGGGTCCACGGAACACAAACTCTCAGCCTTTGCTGATGACGTGCTTTTCCACCTGACCAACCCCCTTGTCTCACTGCCAAACCTTATGAGAGAACTCAAAATGTTTGGACAAATATCAAATTTTAAGATCAACTACACTAAATCTGAGGTCCTACCCATTATTATACCCAAAATGATGGCCATTAATCTACAGCAAGCCTTCCTATTCAGTTAAGCCAAAACCTCTATTAAATACTTAGGGATCCAACTCACAGACCAGTTTGACACAATATATTCCGCTAATTTCCCTACTCTTCTGGGCACGGTGCGCAGAGACCTGCAAAACTGGGCCAAGACCTCTTTCACATGGCTAGGCAAAGTTAACATACTTAAAATGAATGTCCTCCCTAGGGTACTTTCTTTTTGCAGATGCTACCTATCCCCCCCCCCGAAAGCTTTTTCACACAGCTTCAAAGCCTAATGATTAATTTCATATGGCACAATAAAAAACCTAGGCTGGCCGTGTCCTTACTGCAGAAACCTAAAGAGATGGAAGGTCTAGGCTTTCCAGATATAAATCACTATTACAGAGCCATAGCGATTCAACACATTCTAAACTGACACCACCATACCATCTCCAAAATGTGGGTCTCCCTAGAGAAAAGCCTAGCGGGTCGCAACCTGTCGTATGCCCCTCAGCTGGCCCAGGAATACTGAGGGCTTTCACAGACAGCTTCCCCACTGACCACTTATGCCCTCTGTGTCTGGGACCGCACTAATGCTTTGTATGCCCTAGCACCCCCTGGTTCCCTGCTAGCTTCACTAGGAGTATTCATGTGGCCCCCTCCTGGGGAACAGGTGGCCTTTTTTGGGTCCTGGGTCACCGATGGTAACTATAGCTGTAGTAAATTCTTAGATAAGGGCAAGCTGATACCCCTAGACACCTTGAGGGACAGACATGGATGATTCCTAATGGACTGGTGGAGGCACAAACAGCTCACTTCATTGCGATCCATGGTGCCTCTAAAAGAGGGCTAGACACTCTTACCCCACTTGAACGATTGTTCATAGAAGAGGAGCCCACTCCCCATCTAAATTCCAAACTATATCAGCTTCTGGGATCAATCTCTGCTGTCACCAAACCGGCCTTTATGCGGGAATGGGAGCGTGATCTGGAAGTTGAGTTATCAGCAGAACAACGGTCGCACATGTATAGACTCGTACACTCCAGCTCCATCGATTCCAAGACACAGGAAACTAACTACAAACTTCTGACCCACTGGTACCATGTACCTGCTGCGCTATCATGTATCTACCCCTTAGCCACACACCGCTGTTAGCGTGGCTGTGGCCAGAAAGGCACACTCCTCCATATTTGGTGGAACTACCCAGTGGTTAGCCCATTCTGGCTAGAAATTCGCGCCTATATAAAAGATGCCCTGCAGATCGAAAACCCGTTTTCCCCAACTCACTTTCTCCTGAACCTCCCTGCCCTTCCTTTGAGCCACTGTAAGAAATGCACACTCCCTCATCTCCTAAACGCTGCCAAACGGCTTATACTTCTCTGCTGGAAACGCCCACAGATTCCTACGATAACAGAGTGGCTTAAGAAGGTGGACGATATTAGAGAAGGCGGAGGAGTGGGTGACGAGGTGCAAGGACAGGAGTGATCGCTTTACCGGTATCTGGGCACAGTGGCGGAAATATACTGCCGACCCAGACCCTGTGCCATCTAGCCTGGATGTTGCGCTGTTGGAGTTAGTGGAGCCCTCGCTGAAGCTGAAGAGGCCTGTTAATAGTGATGTGCATACCTGATCATGACTTTTCATAAACCCTGCTTGCAGTTGTGTATCCTATACCCCTCTCTCCCCCTCTACGGTCCATATGGCCAACAATGGAGACCAACTCCAAGGTGCAACACGTCCTTTGTAGCCTGTTGTTAGGTTTACCTTTAGCTAATATTTTTTAGGCACTCTGATGGTTACACTCGATGAAAAATTCACCTGATAACCCTGGTGCCCCGGTAGGACCCACATCCGAGAAGGCTGCAGAGGGGACACAGAGGGTGTTTCCCCTAGATGGAGGTGTGCCATGTGGGGGACACAGCAAACATGTGGAAGTAGGTGCTCTGGTCAGATGAGACCAAAATTGAACTTTTTGGCCTAAAAGCAAAACGCAATGTCTGGCGGAAAACTAACACTGCAGATCATCCTGAACACACCATCCCCATCGTGAAACATGGTGGTGGCAGCATCATGTTGTGGGGATGCTTTTCTTCAGCAGGGACAGGGAAGTTGGTCAGAGTTGATGGAAAGATGGATGGAGCTAAATACAGGGCAATCTTAAAAGAAAATCTGTTAGAGTCTGCAAAAGACTTGAGCCTGGGGCGAAGGTTCACCTTACAGCGGGAGAATGACCCTAAAGAAAATAAGGAGAGAGGCGCCTCTAAGGGTAGACATTTTAAGACACTTTAATTTGCATACAGTTATGCACTCACATTAGGAAGAAGTAAAATGAGCATATCAGTCACAGTAAGGCTCGGTGGCCACTCCTAGACGCTGTTCCCTCCGTCCGTGTTGCTCTGTCTGAGGGAGTATCGATCCATGCGGATGGATGCCGGCTGCTGTGGAGGAACTCGGGAATCAAATCGAGGCTTGGAACTCAGGGCAGAGATGGCAGCAGGAAGATGGCCTCACCAACAATGGACGCATTCCTTGAGCATGCACCCCCCTCTTCTTCATATGGTTTCATTGAGACTCTATATGTAATGTTCTTATTGTCAGTATTGGGAGATAAATGAGCCATAGTTTTTTGCGCCTACACTTGTTTTTTTTTGGAGAACAACCCTAAACCTACAGCCAGAGCTACAATGGAATGGTTTAGATCAAAGCATATTTGTGTGTTAGAATTGCCATGTCAAAGTCCAGACATACAGTAAATCCAATTGAGAATCTGTGGCAAATCTTGATAGTTGCTGTCACAGACGCTCGCCATCCAATCTGACAGAGCTTGAGCTATTTTGCAAAGAAGAATGGGCAAAACTTTCACTCTCTAGATGTGTAAAGTTGGCAGAGACATCCCCAAAAAGACTTGCAGTTGTAATTGTAGCGAAAGGTGGTTCTACAAAGTATTCACAAAGGAGAGCTGAATACAAATGCAAGCCACACTTTTCAGCAGGGGCGTAGATAAGGGGGGGGTCAGGGGTTGTCAAACCCCCCCCCCAGAGCATCCTGGCAAAATGCCCAGACAAGTTCGCTGCTGTTTAGCCTCAGCATAGTAGCAGCAATCAGAGTTTCGAAGTGCAGCAGCCAGCCCCCCCTGCAGTGCCCCATCCCATCAGTTTAATAAGGGGTCCCCCTGAAAAGCATGAAATTACTGTGAGGTCTCAGATGCCGGCAATTGATAGCGCGCGGTTGATGGAACTCCTAGACTTCTCCTTGAGGTATCATATGACACAGCCGAAGGGAGACTGGGGATGTAGACGTTTTCCTACTTCTGTGTTGTGCTGAATCTGAGGTCTGGTTAGTGGGGAGGCATCAATTTTCTGTTTTGGGAAGGAGGAAGTGAGAATTCCAGCCTGGGGGAGTTTCTTCTGGTGGTGGGTTAAGGAAAGGGGGGGCTGCTTTCGGAGAAGGAGGGAGTTTATTGTACAGAAGTTTACAGAAGGTGGTTAATGGCAGGGATTTGCTTCTGGGAGGGAGTTTGATTGGGTGAAAGGAGATTTTCTTCATAATTAGGAATCTTTGCTAGGGGAGGAGAGGGTGTTGACTGAGGGAGATATTTTTTGGGGGGTCCATTTAGAGACGGGGGAGTTTAATTTTTGGTGGAATATTTGAGGGAGGGAGATATTTTACAGTGGGAATCTTTGCTTAGGGATGGAGGGTTCTTAGGAGGGAGAGGGGGATTTTTTTTTACCTTTAAAAGAGATGTTTTTTTTTTTTAATTATACTTACCTAGGTGGATGGAGCATCGATCCAATGTTGCATCTGTCCCTAGCTGCTTCTAAGACCAACCACAGAGCAATTAAAGGCCGCTGATCACTCAGTTCTCTGCCTTCAGTGAGCAAAGAGAGGTGACTGTCAGTCCCTGGCTCTGCCCCCCCCCAAGCTCACTGGAATGCCAGACTGTGGAGGGGGCAGGAGCAGCTGGCTCAGGGTCTCTGCGGCTCACTTAAAGGCTGAGCGAGCTACTGGTCCAGGCATCTGGGTGAATCCTGACTTTAAAGTTAGGATCTTTCCACAGCCTGGACCTGCTGAGTGATGTCAGCTGACAATGGGCTATAGCTGGCTGTCGGCTAAAAAGGGGTCACAAAAGTGCAGAACGAACTGCACTCCTCCCCAGGAGAAGTACAACCAAGCGGTATGCCGTCCCTTCAGAGCGCATGCACCGGTGACATCACCAGATGCTTTCCATGTGAATATTTCCTAAACTCCACATGTTTAGGAGATATTCACTGTACCCACAGGTAAGTGTTATTATAGGCTTACTTGTAGGTACAAGTGCAAAAGCTGGGTTTACTACATTAAGAAAAAAAAATTGACCAGGTGCAAAGGACATCATCCTGTGGAAGGCAGTGCACAGTATACCGGTATATATTTTTTTCATCTCTTAAAACATTTCATAAAATTTCTTAGGACACAGTTTTTGTAAGGTTTAAATAAATCACTGAATTTACAGCCTACCACAATATGTTGCCCCTTGCACCTGCTCAACTTGCACAGTAAGGTTAGCTAAAATCCAGACTTGGGTCTCATTCATACATCCTACATGATCATGGTGCAGCAAGTATACTGCAAATACCTATACCCGGGATCTCAGATGTTCCAATCTCTGCTCAGCCTGTACACCTGAGTGATGGGCTGAAAAGACCCAGGGCTGTCTGCTGCTGTAAACATGTATCCACATGTATCTGCACATCCAGTGGTGACCTGCAGGTAGGGATACATTTTTGCCCTTGGATAAAATCTCTCTGCATCCAGGGTCAGAAATTTGTCCCTAACAGCAGGTAACCACTGTGGCCCACGGTTTGTTAGTGTGTCGCTCAGGCTTAATCGATGTGGGGAGTAATGTAGATGATACCAAATGTGTTGCAGGAGTGCTGGCAAGGGATGGAGCTCATTCCAGCTCCTGTAGTCACTGAAGGGAATGGAGAAAAAAATCCCTGGTGCCGCACATCCACAGAGTCCTATGGTAATGTAGTAGTGATGGGAGAGACTACCTCAGCCTGGATTCCCACCAGGCCACACCCCAATGTGTTTCGTTTTTTCCCCCGGAGCTTAAACATGGGGACCACTGGATGTGTAGATACATGTTAGCAGCAGTGGCTCTTTTCAGCCCATCACTCAGGTGAACAGGCTGAGCAGCTGACAAAAATTAGAACATCTGGGATCCTGGCTGTAGGTATTAATGGTATATTTGCCATTCCATGGGCATTTAAAATATGAATGAGATCTAAAACCAGGCTCATACGGTAAGTTTTTTTTAGTTTAATCCAGCGGGCTGAATGAAAAGAAAACTAGGGAGCTTAGGAGGAGCTCGCTGTACTAATGAGTACACTACCGCACCACAACTGCGTGCATTGCGTTCTCTTCAGTTGAATGGGGATAATTTTTGCTGTGCTGCATTGCAAAGCTTCATGGCCCCACTCTGCTGTCACATGTTTTTACCATACCTCCCCCCAACATAAAAGTGTAAATGATGCCTTTAAGTTTGAAAGACCTGAACCCCCCCAGGAAAAAAAATTATCTACGGCCCTGCTTTTCAGATATTTACTTGTAAAAAATTTGGAAAACCATTTATCATTTTCCTTTCACTTCACCATTATGTGCGACTTTGTGTTGGTCTATCACATAAAACACATTAAAATTTTTTGGTTGTAACATGACAAAATGTGGAAAATTTCAAGGGATATGAATACTTTTTCAAGGCACTGTAGCAATAACGTAACTAGTTGATAGGGTATTAGATTATTGAATGAAATAAAATGTCCTCATTACTATAAGCTAAAGACAGGGGAAGAGCGTTCTTTGTCTTTAACCAGTTCCGGACCAGCCACCACAGTTATACTGCGGCAGGTTGGCCCGGCTGCGCGAAACCACGTTGGTGTACGTTCCGCGCGTGGCCGGCTGAGGGGTGCGCGTGCCCCGGCCCCCCGCTGGCCGTGATGATCGGATTCGATCAGGAACCGATCAATCCCCGGGCCCAGGCCAATGAAATCTGGCCTGGACCTGGTGATCGGTCCTGACGAATGAGATCCTTCCCCTGTCTGTGTAACTGTAAACACTGACAGGGGAAGTGACGTCATCTCTCCTCGTGTCGGTCTTTTCCGTTCCAGACCGAGAGAAGAGAGCATCTAAAAGTGAGTTGCACAACACTACACTGACACCAAGTCACGTAGGCACACAATTCACCCCCTGATCACCCCCCCCAGTTAACCCCTTCACCACCTGTCACTGTGTCACCCAGTACAGCAATCAGATTCTATTTTGATCGCTGTAATGGTGTCATTAGTGACAAAAATCAGTGGTAGGGTAATTAGTCTTAGGCCCAGATAGGTCTAGGGACCCCCCCTAACCCCCCAATAAAGGTTTAACCCCTTGATTACTCCCTGTCACCTGTAATCACAGTATCACGGGTGACGCAGTTTAGCTAGTTTATTTTTTATAGTGTCAGGGCACCTGCTGTATTTTACCCAATAATGGTTTAACCCGACGGGTGATAAAAGTTGGGTTTTAGCGTCAGATAGGGTCTGAGTTGCCCCAGGCAGCGTCAGATTAGTGCCAGTACCGCTAACACCCATACGCCTCCCTTAGTAGTATAGTGTCTGAACGGATCGATATCTGATCTGATCAGAACTATATTAGTGTCCCCAGCAGTTTAGGGCTCCCAAAAATGCAGTGTTATGCCCCGTACACACGGTCCGATTTTTCGATGGAAAATGTGCAATCGGAGCGTGTTGTCGGAAATTCCGACCGTGTATGGGCTCCATCGGACATTTTCCATCGGATTTTCTGACACACAAAGTTTGAGAGCAGGCTATAAAATTTTCCGACAACAAAATCCGATCGCGTCAATTCCGACCGTGTGTGGATAATTCCGGCGCACAAAGTGCCACGCATGCTCAGAAGAAATTCCAAGACGGAACAGCTCGGTCTGGTAAAATTAGCGTTCGGAATGGATAGAGCACTTTCGTCAGGCTGCAATGTTTCAAATTGTTTAATACAGCGCACTCTCTTCTTCTTTATAATGCAGGAAGAACAAAGTAGTTTTGCTGCTGATATTCACACAGAGTTCTCACAAACTTCCTTGTCAAAAGAAGTTTATTGAGTATACAATGTTATAAAGATACATAAAGTAAATTTACAAGGATCTATAAAGTAAGCTCATTGTTTTACAGTAGGGTTTATATAGGTAAATATCATGAAATTTCAAATATTAAACATTGGGTTCACTTAAACCTAAATTAAAGATATATATAATTTCCTTAGTTACTTTTGTAGGTATTTAAATGATTTATACCTACTATACATATTGTTTACAAGTAGAGTGTATATAGGTCAAATAAATTCTGATAATGAGCTTTAATCGTAAGGTGGAGAAAAGGAAAGAGAAAGAAGAAAAAGGGTTGAAAGGTAGAGGTATGGTCCACAAGGTTGTCCCGCTCGTCAGTTTATTATTCTTTTTAGTTCTCTTTGAAGCCTTAGAATGGGTGTCTCTGTAAGTCATTTAATCTGTTACCATGGCAACAGGACAGAGTCATTGAAGTTTGACAGGAACTGTTGTTTTATCCAAGGATGCCAAAGTTTTTCAAATTTTGGAATTTGATTTTGATCGATGGCTACCATCTTAGCATGGGACATTGTATTATTCTTTCTGTGAATTGTTTCTGCTAGTACCAATGTAGGAGATTTCCATGCCTTGGCCACTGTTTGTTTTGCAGCCGTTATTAGTTGGATCATTAGTTTGAATTGAGAGAGTGTTAACCATTCCGGTTTTAGATTAAGTAAAGTTAAATATGGATCTGGTTGTATTATTTTTTTAAATATTTTAGATGCAATCACGAAGACTTCCTTCCAGAAGGTTTGGATTACTGGGCACGTCCACCATATGTGTAAATATGTGCCTATTTCTGGGCATCCTCGAAAACAAAGAGCTGAGGTATTAGGTGAATATTTTGCCACTCTAGCGGGTACAAGGTACCAGCGAGTTAGGACTTTATAATTTGTCTCCAGTGCTAAGATGTTGGGTGAAGATGACTTAGATGTGAGCCATATGGTAGACAAGTCCGTGTCTTCTAAAGTTCGTCCCAGGTCCTCCTCCCACCTCTGAATGTAAGAGGGTCTATTAAGATTTGCTACTCCATATAATTGATTATAAAGTGATGAAATTGTACCTTTAGCAAATGGATCTTTTGTACAGATTGATTCAAAAATGGATAACTGGGATAATGGTGTATCCCCCTTTAGGAATGGTGTATAGAAATTTTTGATTTGGAGATATCTAAATATCTCAGAGTTTGGTAGATCATATTTTTCTCTAAGCGATGGGAATGAAAGGAATGATTTAGATGCTATGAAGTCATTTAGTGTCTGAATGCCTGATGTTGTCCAAGCTTTAAAAGAATTTGGGTAGATCCATGCTGGATAAAAGGCGGATTTCTGATAAAAGAAAGGAGAGGATTGTGTGGAGATTGTAACTGATATTTGGTTTTTAGTTTATCCCAGAGAGATAAGAAGTGTTTAGTTATGGGATTATGAATTTTAAAGCGGTCTTTAGGATCAAGCCATAATAAATTTGATATTAATAGAGGGTCATTTTCTGAAGCCTCTATAAATACCCATAATGGGATTTCCTGTTTTGCATGGTATTTGGACAGACTGGCCAAATGTGCTGCTCTGTAGTAGTTAGTAAAATTAGGGTATCCCAGGCCTCCTTTATTTTTGGGAAGATGTAGTGTGTGTATAGGTATACGTGGTTTAGAAGAGCCCCATATAAACGAAGTTGCTCTTTTTTGTACTATTCTCAAAAAATAGGAAGGAATTGGAATAGGGAGGACTCTGAATAGATAAAGCAATTTGGGTAGAATAGTCATTTTGATTGCATTAATCTTCCCCATCCAGGATAAAGGAAGTTGCGACCATTGTTTTATTAGATTTGTGATCTGCCTTAATACAGGAGGATAATTGGTTGAGAATAAGTCAGAATGAGATGCTGTTAAATGAATTCCAAGATATGGGATTGATTTTTCTGCCCATGTGAATGGGAGTGCAGCCCTAGCCGCGATCAATTCCATGTTTGTGAGTGAAATATTAAGCACTAGGCATTTCTTAGGATTAATCATAAGGCCGGATAGGGCTGCAAATCCATCAAGAGCTGGTATTAAGTTAGGACCAGAGACCTGTGGTGATGATAGAAAAAGTAATATATCGTCTGCAAATATACATAATTTGTGTGTAATACCTCCTACTTCAATGCCAGTTATAGTTTGGTTTGTTCTGATGTATTGGGCCATGGGTTCGAGTATAAGGGCAAATAATAAGGGAGATAATGGGCAACCCTGTCGGGTACCTCTTTCGATATTAAAGGCTTCAGATTTGTATCCAGCATATTTTATATAGGCTTTGGGTTTATTATATAATGCTTTGATCCATGTTAAAAAGTGGGGTCCAAAACCCCATTTTTGTAATGAATATTGCATATATTGCCAGGATACTGTGTCAAATGCCCTCTTAATATCGAGAGATAGAAAACATAAAGGGATTTTCCTTTTTTTAGCAATATGTGCCAATAACACTGCCCTGCGTATATTATCGCCTGCCTGTCTATTTGGCATGAAGCCTACTTGATCTCTATGTATTAATTTTCCTATAATTCTATTGAGGCGTTTTGCAATTATTTTTGCTAATAATTTAATATCGAGGTTTAACAGAGAGATAGGCCGATAATTCACACAGGAAGTATCATCAGAAAGGGGTTTTGGGATCATACAAACAATTGCCATTAGTGTTTCTTGCCGAAAAGAATGTCCATCTAGAAGTTTGTTAAAAGTTTCAGTGAGAATGGGAGAGAGTATTTCTGAGAATGTTTTATAGTATAAAGCCGAGTAGCCGTCTGGGCCTGGTCTTTTGTTAAGTTTTAGGTCTTTTATGGCGTTAGCAACTTCATCTATAGTTATAGGCTCATCCAAACTGCTTTTTTGATTCTGAGATAACTCAGGTAAGGTTATTTTTGAGAAGAAGGATTCAGCCTCTGTAGGATTAAATTCATTGTTTGTCTTGTATAAAGTTGCGAGATGTGAGTGAAATTTATGGACTATTTTAACTGGATTACAAGTGTAAAATTTTTTTGATAATTTCAAACGTATTGGTTTGAAAGATTTGTTAGTTGAATTTAATGCCCGAGCCAAATATGTACCTGGTTTGTTTGTATTCATGTAGAAATTGTGTTTGGAGCGTTTGAGGGATTTATCAACTGACTCAGTGAGAAATAGATCGTATTCCAATCTAGATTTTTCCAGATGAGATTTTGTACTCTGAGATGGATTATCTTGAAATGATATGTAGGCTGCATTAAAATTGAGTTCTAGTTTTTTTGCTAGATTTTTGCGTTCCCGTTTAAATAGTGCCATTTGTCTTTGTATTGTACCACGCAAGACAGGCTTATGAGCTTCCCACAGTGTTATTGGGGAGATGTCTGTTGTATTATTAATTGATATGTATTCCTTTAAAGCTTGTTCAATGGCCATCTGATGCAGTGGGTGTTTGAGCATTATGTCCGGTAAGTACCACGTTGGGTCATGCGCTTTTGGTATGGCTGAGGCTATAGTAGTGTATACTGCATTATGGTCAGACCACGGAATCGGAATTATATCTGATGCAATAATTTCTGGTATCATTCCTATTGTTAGAAAAATATGATCTATTCTGGTGAAGGTTTGATGAGGGTGTGAGAAATAAGTGAATTTCTTTTTCATTGGGTTACTTTCTCTCCATGAATCTACCAGATTGTATTTGGAAAGAAGTTGAGAAAAAGGTAATCTAGAGGTTATTTTGGATGGTGTAAAAGGTGATTTATCTAGAAATGGGTGGAGGACCTGGTTCGAATCCCCACACATTATCACTGTTCCTATTTTGTGTGTATTAATCACTTGTAATATATGTGAGAGGAATGGTGTAGGTTGTTTGTTAGGAGCGTAGTAGGAAATCACCGTGATTGCTGTATCCATTATATAACCCATGAGTATCAGGTATCTACCTTCTGGGTCTTTAATTTCTGATGATAAGGTGAATGGTGTGGATCGGTGAAATGCAATTACAGTTCCCCTTTGCTTGGTACAGGCAGAAGCCGTGTAAATTTGTTGATAAAAAGGAGAAATATATTTTGGAGCAGAATCTTTGGTGAAGTGTGTTTCTTGGAGGCATACTATGTGAGCCTTCTTGTTATGGAAAGTACGGAAGGCTTTGGTCCTTTTTTGAGGGACATTTATTCCCTGAACATTCAGGGAAAGTATATTCAGTGGTGCCATGGCAATAGATCAAATAGTTTTGACTTACTTTTTGTTATGCAGAGCTGACTGCGCAGATCAACCTGTGTGGACTGAAGAGATGAATAGATAGAAAAGAAACCAGTGAATTCTGGAGTAAAGAGTAAACAAAAAACATATGAGATTAGATGATACATTGTATAAATTATTTTTTGCAAGTAATCACAATTTACCCGTGAAAGAGAATAAAAATCTATCTCAGGGGAATAAGTGCCTTCGTCACACTACCACATAATATGGTTGGGAGAATGAGGAGGGCTAATGGGGGTACACGGATCTTCCGCTTACAGGAGAGAAGTGCTATGTCAAAAGACATCAAAATGATGTTTCATTAATTGGAGTGCAGAATATAGTTTTTGTTGAAATTATTTATTCCAGGGTGGTTGTATATGGTTAGTCTTGCCCTAGGCTAAATAATTCAGTTAGAAAGGTACTGTTAATAACTTTGGTATTGATGAAGATAGTTTGAATTATTTTGGGATTTTAACCCTTTTAGAGTAAACAATTACATATTTTATTCATATGTAACTGTTTAGATATGTTAACTCATAAAATTGAGGTTGTATTGCTTCAGATTAGAATAAACAAAAACATAATTCTAGGAACTAGTTAGGTAATAATATATTTGTTTTAAGAAAAGAAAGAAAAAGCTTCCATTACTTCTGGATTATTGAACATATTTGTCCTAAAAAGTAATAAATCTATTGTTATTACCTGATAATATATAACTGAACAAGAATTTCCTTATTTCACTTATATATTCTAAGGCTATATGAATCAGAAGTAATAAGAAATATAACTGGAATGTAACATGATCCCACACAGTGTGTGACTATCAGAATGCAGTTACATTCAGTTATAAATACAGGTTTTTTATAGAGAACCATCTCTTAGTATAATAAATGAAGAGATATCAGGAATTAGGATGTCAGTCCATTGAATCTTCTTGGTCCATGGATGATGTGGTATAACGGCCTCTTTTGTGAGAATGATGATTCCCATTTTGTTCTGAAATTTTCTGGGTGCTGCCTGAAGGTGAAGATGATGCCATTCTTCTGCGTGTGGGGGTGTTGCTGCTTGTGGGTTCTGTCAGATTTAATTTTAAAAGGGTTTGTTGTAGTTCATCTGCTGATCTGCTTCTGTAAATTGTACCTTGGTAGTTAAATCTGACTGAAAAGGGGAAGCCCCATTGATACATAATGTTGTGGCGTTGCAGTTCCATTAGTTGGGGTTTCATGGATCGTCTTTTAATAATAGTAAGTTGGGATAGGTCAGCAAAAATTTGATAATTGTGTCCTTGAAAATTAAGTTCCTTTTTTTCTCTTGCAGCAATCAGTATTTGTTCTTTCGTTCTGTAATAATGAAATTTTGTGATTATATCACGTGGGGGTCCATCTTTCTTTTTGGCTGTGAGGGCTCTGTGTACTCTGTCCAGTTCTAAACGTTCAATAGGGATATCTGGCTTTAGTTCTTGTAATAGAGCAGTAATAGTAGATTGCAGGTCTGTCACAGTTTCAGGTATTCCCCTTATGCGCAAGTTTGAACGTCTGGCTCTATTTTCGTAATCTTCGAGCTTAGTTTGAAGTATTAAATTCTCTTTTTTTAATTGTTCCAATTCTGTTATATTTTCTTGGGTTGTAATTTCAATTTCATCCATTTTTATTTCTAAGGCTGCAGTGCGGTTTCCCAGCTCTCTTATTTCTTTGGTTAGGCTTTTTGTTATTTGGTCTGAGGTTTGTTTTAAAGCCTTATGAAGCATCTTTTCAAATTGTAATAATATTACTGGGGATACTGAGGAGGCTTGTGGAGAAGTTTGTGAGAGGATTTGTTCTGTATCTGACTCAAATGGAGAGTCTTGCTGTGACATTTTCTGTCTGTGAGAGCGCCCTGATGCTGTATCTTGTGAGGTGACTGGAGCTGCTTCAGCTGCAGTGAGTGCCTGTGAGCTCTTTGTGAGGTGATTTTTATTTCTGCCACAGTTTCCTCCCAGTACCATATTTCCTGCCCAAACTTTCACAGTTTGTTCCCAAGGGCAAAAAGGTTCAAATGGATACCTTTTGAGTCTGCAGGCTCCGCTTTGTCCTTCTCTTCTCTCCTCAGCGGTGTGGAGCTCTAACAATGCATGTCTGCTCCGCTAGGCTCCGCCTCCTGCCCCCCACAAACTTCTTTCTTTCTTGCTTATCGTGATTCCCTCAATATATTATGATTTGTCACATCTGACCAAAAATCTATATAATTTTTTTTGTGTTTTTTTTTTTTCAAGCCTGATGTGATTTATTTTTTTTGGTTTGTATTTTTTTCAAGGCTGATCTTGTTGTTATTTTTTTTTTTTTTTAGTTATTTAACATCCAGAATATTTTTGTGTGTGTTTTGTGTGTCAAGTTACCACAACACCATTATTATCTTGTATTATTTAATCTCAAGGAGATTGCTTGGTGTTGGTGTCTCTTGTTAATTTCACATTGTACTTTAGAAATGTACCTGCCTCCTCACAAACAAACTGTCTTTTTTGAAGGAAAACACACATAGGCGAGTATAATTTAAACCAAAAAACCTTTATTAAGGGCTCAGAACCAAACAAAGAGGGAGGCAACGCTGGAGAAACAGCAGAAATTGGTGAAGTCTTTGACCCCCAGGGCACACATCAATTATTTTACTGCAAAATTGGTGGCCTGAGGAGTCCATAAATAAGGGAGTGCAGTCTGGTCCAGAAGTCCCAGAGATCATGAAAGCAGCAGATGACATCTGTGTCCCCAGGCTGTGGTCATACAAGAGCCTGCATCTTTTGCCAGACCAGACTGAACCCAGGGTCATCACTCTCTGGTCTTCCTTCCACGCTTCCTTCCACGCTGTGGCTGTGGTGGTGTAGTTGTGGCAGGTGGAGACGGAGGGGGAGGAGGAGGATGTTCCGACTCACTCAGGTGGGTATTGGGTGTGATTTCGCCCCTCACCCCCTTAGTTAAGACTTTATAAAGAAGGTCCTCACACAGCTGGTGTTGGCCCTCCTGCATGCCCTGCAGTTTGATGATAGCTATGCAGGCAAAGGCCTCTTCAGGTGTGGGGGTGGCTCTGAGGGACGCAGAAGCCTCCTGAATGAGCCTGAGAGCTGAATCCTGCACGTGACTCCCCTTCCTGGGTCTTTTGGTTGGAAGGCGGAGGGGAGGAACCTGCGATTCTGTCAGGTTCCTACTGGTCCCAGGATTCTCCTGGCTGCCACTTAGCCCCGCCTCCTCCTGGCTGCCATTAACCCCCGCCTCCTCCTGGCTGCCACATTCCACAGCCTCCTCCTGTGTGCCACATTCCAGCCTCGTCCTGGCTGAGGTCTTCCTGTGTATGAAAAAGGGACATAGTCTTATTTTTTTCTTCATCAATCACACACAATTTTCATCTCATGACTGTTGCAAATTGAATGTTAACCACTTGAGCCCCGGACCATTATGCTGCCTAAGGACCAGAGGTCTTTTTCCAATTTGGCACTGCGTCGCTTTAACTGCTAATTGCGCGGTTATGCAATGCTGTACCCAAACGAAATTTGCGTCCTTTTCTTCCCACAAATAGAGCTTTCTTTTGATGGTATTTGATCACTTCTGCAGTTTTTATTTTTTGCGCTATAAACGGAAAAAGACCGAAAATTTTGAAAAAAAATGATATTTTCTACTTTTTGTTATAAAAAAAATCCAATAAACTCAATTTTAGTCATACATTTAGGCCAAAATGTATTCGGCCACATGTCTTTGGTAAAAAAAATGTCAATAAGCGTATATTTATTGGTTTGCGCAAAAGTTATAGCGTCTACAAACTAGGGTACATTTTCTGGAATTTACACAGCTTTTATTTTATGACTGCCTATGTCATTTCTTGAGGTGCTAAAATGGCAGGGCAGTACAAAACCCCCCCAAATGACCCCATTTTGGAAAGTAGACACCCCAAGGAAATTGCTGATAGGCATGTTGAACCCATTGAATATTTATTTTTTTTGTCCCAAGTGATTGAATAATGACAAAAAAAAAAAAAATATTTACAAAAAGTTGTCACTAAATGATATATTGCTCACACAGGCCATGGGCCTATGTGGAATTGCACCCCAAAATATATTCAGCTACTTCTCCTGAGTACGGGGATACCACATGTGTGGGACTTTTTGGGAGCCTAGCCGCGTATGGGACCCCGAAAACCAATCACCGCCTTCAGGATTTCTAAGGGTGTAACTTTTTGATTTCACTCTTCACTGCCTATCACAGTTTCGGAGGCCATGGAATGCCCAGGTGGCACAACCCCCCCCCAAATGACCCCATTTTGGAACGTAGACACCCCAAGCTATTTGCTGAGAGGCATATTGAGTCCATGGAATATTTTATATTTTGACACAAGTTGCGGGAAAGTGACACTTTTTTTTTTTTTTTTGCACAAAGTTGTCACTAAATGATATATTGCTCACACAGGCCATGGGCCTATGTGGAATTGCACCCCAAAATACATTTAGCTGCTTCTCCTGAGTATGGGGATACCACATGTGTGGGACTTTTTGGGAGCCTAGCCGCGTACGGGGCCCCGAAAACCAATCACCGCCTTCAGCGTTTTTAAGGGCGTGAATTTTTGATTTTACTCTTCACTGCCTAACACCGTTTCGGAGGCCATGGAATGCCCAGGTGGCACAAAACCCCCCCAAATGACCCCATTTTGGAAAGTAGACACCCCAAGCTATTTGCTGAGAGGCATGGTGAGTATTTTGCAGCTCTCATTTGTTTTTGAAAATGAAGAAAGACAAGAAAAAACTTTTTTTTTTTTTCTTTTTTCAAATTTCAAAACTTTGTGACAAAAAGTGAGGTCTGCAAAATACTCACTATACCTCTCAGCAAATAGCTTGGGGTGTCTACTTTCCAAAATGGGGTCATTTGGGGGGGTTTTGTGCCACCTGGGCATTCCATGGCCTCCGAAACTGTGATAGGCAGTGAAGAGTGAAATCAAAAATTCACGCCCCTTAGAAAGCCTGAAGGCGGTGCTTGGTTTTCGGGGTCCCGTACACGGCTAGGCTCCCAAAAAGTCTCACACATATGGTATCCCCGTACTCAGGAGAAGCAGCAGAATGTATTTTGGGGTGTAATTTCACATATTCCCATGGCATGTTTGAGCAATATATCATTTAGTGACAACTTTGTGCAAAAAAAAAAAAAAAAAAAATTTGTCTCTTTCCCGCAACTTGTGTCGCAATATAAAATATTCCATGGACTCGACATGCCTCTCAGCAAATAGCTTGGGGTGTCTACTTTCCAAAATGGGGTCATTTGGGGGGGTTTTGAACTGTCCTGGCATTTTATGCACAACATTTAGAAGCTTATGTCACACATCACCCACTCTTCTAACCACTTGAAGACAAAGCCCTTTCTGACACTTATTTTTTACATGAAAAAGTTTTTTTTTTTTTGCAAGAAAATTACTTTGAACCCCCAAACATTATATATTTTTTTAAAGCAAATGCCCTACAGATTAAAATGGTGGGTGTTTCATTTTTTTTTTTCACACAGTATTTGCGCAGCGATTTTTCAAACGCATTTTTTGGGGAAAAAACACACTTTTTTAAATTTTAATGCACTAAAACACACTATATTGCCCAAATGTTTGATGAAATAAAAAAGATGATCTTAGACCGAGTACATGGATACCAAACATGACATGCTTTACAATTGCGCACAAACGTGCAGTGGCAACAAAATAAATACATTTTTAAAAGCCTTTAAAAGCCTTTACAGGTTACCACTTTAGATCTACAGAGGAGGTCTACTGCAAAAATTACTGCCCTCGATCTGACCTTCGCGGCGATACCTCACATGCATGGTGCAATTGCTGTTTACGTTTGACGACAGACCGCCGCTTGCGTTCGCCTTAGCGCAAGAGCAGGGGGCGACAGGGGTGCTTTTTTTTTTTTTTTTTTTTTCTTTATTATTTTTTTGCTTTTTTATCTTATTTTTAAACTGTTCCTTTCATTTTTTTTTTTTTAAATCATTTTTATTGTTATCTCGGGGAATGTAAATATCCCCTATGATAGCAATAGGTAGTGACAGGTACTCTTTTTTGAAAAAATTGGGGTCTATTAGACCCTAGATCTCTCCTCTGCCCTCAAAGCATCTGATGACACCAAGATCGGTGTGATAAAATGCTTCCCCAATTTCCCAATGGCGCTATTTACATCCGGCGAAATCTAAGTCATAAAATGCTCGTAGCTTCCGGTTTCTTAGGCCATAGAGATGTTTGGAGCCACTCTTGTCTCTGATCAGCTCTATGGTCAGCTGGCTGAATCACCGGCTGCATTCTCAGGTTCCCTGTTGAGACAGGAGAGCCAGAGAAAAACACGGAAGACGGTGGGGGGGGGGCATTCCCTCCCACGGCTTGTAAAGGCAGTCTAGAGGCTAATTAGCCGCTAGGATTGCTTTTACATGAAAGCCGACCGCTGGCTGAAAAGAATGATACCAAGATGATACCTAAACCTGCAGGCATCATTCTGGTATAACCACTCAAAGTTGTGAATGGCGTACCTGAAGACAAAAAAATGGTTAACAATAAAGCACAGTAAACAATAAAGTATAAATAATTACATACCTGAAAAACAAACATGATAAAACATAATAACAATAACAATAACAATAACAATAAAACACTGCAGAATAGAATACAGTAAAAAAAGAGCAGAACAATAGAGAGAGAGAACAATAAAACGAGAACTATTTTTTTTTATTTTATATATATTTTTTTTTTTTTTACACTTTTTTTGTAACTAACTTTTATAACTGTAACCGGTTCCAGGTTCGGGTCTCTCAAAATGCGATGGCATCTTGGGAGACCCTGTGAAAGTGTGCCTAGTCTGTGCAATGCTGTACCCTACGCTAATACTCAACTAGTGTATGGTAGCGTTCAAAACATTCACCAATGCAAAGACCAGGATTGTCAGGACAGGAGGGACAATAATAGCGGGTGTCACGCCTATATCCGCGTTTGCTGCAGACACAACATCTTTTTGGGGGGGGGTTCGTTGGGTAGGGGTACTCGGGAGCACATAAAAATGCCTCTCATGCAGCCGACTGCATTTCGTTGGGGGATGTGAATGGGGGAAATACGGGCGCTGCAGAAGTGGTGGGTTCCCAATTAGGATTGGCGAATGCAGCAGGAAGGGCACTATGGGCACGACGGGCCTGTGTTTGTCTTTTTGGTGGCAGCGGGACACTACTTGTGCTTGCCACCTCACCAGCTTGAACTGCACTTATGGGACTCGCCACGTCACCAAGTGTTACTGCAGTGCTGGTTTGACTACGACCGGGGTGTACTAGGCCGCTGGTGCTTGCCAGTTCAATAAAAAGCTTCCAAAAAAACTGTTAGCGATCGCAGGGATCAGGCCTGACTCTGCGAACGCTGCAGTTATGCGTTTAGTGTTTTGTAAGTGACAGTGATCGATCAATACTGCACTTGGGTGGGCTGGACTGGGCCGGGCGGAGGGGCAAAACGCAGGTGCTAGCAGGTATCTGGGTTGATCCCGCTAACACTGCGTTTTTGGGAACCCTAAACTGCTGGGGACGCTAGTATAGATCTGATCGGATCAGATATTGATCCGTTCAGATACTATACCACTAAAGGAGGCGTATGCTGCGTGCGTGGGTGTTAGTGGTACTGGCGCTAACCTGACGCTGCCTGGGGCCGGTGCTTGCTAGTTCACCAAAATGCTACCAAAAAAACTGTTAGCGATCGCAGGGATCAGGCCTGACTCTGCGAACGCTGCAGTTATGCGTTTAGTGCCTTGTAAGTGTCAGTGATCGATCGATACTGCACTTGGGTGGGCTGGGCTGGGCCGGGCGGAGGGGCACAACGCAGGTGCTAGCAGGTATCTGGGCTGATCCCGCTAACACTGCGTTTTTGGGAACCCTAAACTGCTGGGGACGCTAGTATAGATCTGATCGGATCAGATATTGATCCGATCAGATACTATACCACTAAGGGAGGTGTACGGTGCGTGCGTGGGTGTTAGCGGTACTGGCGCTAACCTGACGCTGCCTGGTGCTTGCTTGCCAGTTCACCAAAATGCTACCAAAAAAACTGTTAGCGATCGCAGGGATCAGGCCTGACTCTGCGAACGCTGCAGTTATGCGTTTAGTGTTTTGTAAGTGACAGTGATCGATCGATACTGCACTTGGGTGGGCTGGGCGGAGGGGCAAAACGCAGGTGCTAGCGGGTATCTGGGCTGATCCCGCTAACACTGTGTTTTTGGGAACCCTAAACTGCTGGGGACGCTAGTATAGATCTGATCAGATCAGATATTGATCCGATCAGATACTATACCACTAAGGGAGGCGCATGCTGCGTGCGTGGGTGTTAGCGGTACTGGCGCTAATCTGACGCTGCCTGGGGCGACGCATATCACCGCCGGGCGATCAGGGGGCTAAACCTTTATTAGGTAATAAACGGCGGGTGCCCTGACACTATAAAAAATAAACGAACTAACCTGCGTCACCCGTAACGGTTATACGGTGATCAGTGGTGAAAGGGTTAACTAGGGGGCAATCAAGGGGTTAAAACATTTATTAGGTAGTATATGGGGGTCCCTGTCACTATAAAACGCTGACGGCGAACCTAAATATTTACCTCACTAACTAGCGTCACCAGCGACACTAATACAGCGATCAGAAAAATGATCGCTTAGCAACACTGGTGACGGGGGGTGATCAAGGGGTTAAAACTTTATTAGGGGGGGTTAGGGGGGTACCCTAGACCTAAAGGGGGGTAATACTCACTGTCCCAACACTGTAACTGTCACAAACTGACACTATGCAGTAATCAGAAAAAAAAAAAAAAAAAACCTGCTGGTGTCAGTTTGTGACAGGGGGGGGGTGATTGGGGGGGGATCGGGGGGCGATCGGGGGGGGATCGGGGTGTTTTGTATGCCTGGCATGTTCTACTGTGTGTGTGTGTGTTGTGCACTCACATTGATGTCTTCTCCCCTCGGCGCTGGAACGGAAACTACCGAGCCGAGGGGAGATGACATCATTTCCTTTGCTGCTGTTTAGCATACAGCAGCAAAGGAGTGTTCCCATTGGCTGGCGGCGATCGCGAGGGGGGGGCCACGAACGGATGGCCTCCCCCTCATCTCGGATCGCCGGGGAACAGAACGGGACCGCTTCGGGCACCGGGGGGGGGTCCGATCGGACCCCCCACCCGCGAGAGGCAAATCACGTACATGTACGTGATTTTGCCTGCCCGTGCCGCCTTGCCGACGTAAATCGGCGTTAGGCGGTCCTTAAGTGGTTAACAAATATAAAAGACTATCTTTCTGAGCCCAGCATTTTTCATTCTTGTCCCAATTATTTTTGCCCACTACTGTCTATTGATATGTAAAGGCCCTTATTAAATCAGCAATTAGTGATCAATAATAACATCTAGTAAACATCATTTCTTTATTGACCAGAAATCTGAACAATGCTATACCTGGCTCAAGCTGGGCTCGTCCACTTCTTCCTGGCCGAAAGTCCCAGGTTGGACATCGGAAGCCTCAGCTGGGGTGGAAGGAAGAGTGGAAGGAAGGGTTGAGAGGGATTCCCTGACTCTAGTCTGGTCTGACAGAAATCGCAGTCTCTCATAGTACCACAGCCTGGGGACATAAACGTCATCTGCTGCAGCTCCGGATCTCTGGGAATCCTGGACCTTCTTGCGCTCCCTAAGATAAGTGCTCCTCAGGCCACCAATTTTGGCTTTTAAATAGGGGATGTTTGCTGTGGGGACCACTGGCTTCACCAACTCCAGCAGTTTCTCCAGCGCTGTCTGCCTCCTTTGTTTATGATTATAATGCGGGTGTTTCACCTGCCACAGACAGGGCAGCTCCCTGTATTTATCTATGAACAGTTGTGGTAATTCAAGCCATCCATTTTATCTGCAAAACACAACACGAGACAAACCCTAATGTCAGGCAAAACTCTCCTAATCTTGTTACAATATAGGCCTCAATCTAGAAGCAGTATAGGCCCAAGTTTAGATCTTACCTTTGTTATCATGATCGGCGCCTCCGATACTCCTTCCTCCGATCACAGATCGTATGTACTACGCATGCGTGTTATGCTTTATAGACACTGCGCATGCGTGAAACTCCGCCCGCCCCTGACATTCTTTCTATTCTATTCTCCGCCCCTTCTCGTTCGGCGCAGTGGGGGAAGAGCACATGGTGGAGACACAGCAGGTGCGTGCTAATTACAGCAACGAGGAGGAGGAGGAGGAAAGCCCGGAGCCTGAAACATCCCGATCCAGAAGGAGACGATTTAAGGTCTCAAATATGTCTTTCGGGAGATGTTGGAGATGGTCGACATCCTGAAGAGGGCCGACTATGACGGGAAGTATGGACCTTACCCCAACCCCAATGTCCGAAAGGCCAAGTGGTCAAGAGTCTGCACCGGAATTTCGGGGTACGACGATCGAAGGATCAGCTCAGGAAGCGGTGGTCGGACCTGAAATTAAGAGAGCATGAGCAGTACAGAAAGATCCGGAGAGTGCAGCAAAAAAGTAAGTAGTTGTGCTGTGTTCCTATTCTTTACGTTTATTACATTCGTGCTGCTCCATGTGCTTTTCTTAACTGTTATCCAGTTTAAAATGGCAACTTTCGTGTTCATGGGCACATTATTCGTTCGTATAAAACATTGTTCGGTCGGGCCTAGAAAACACCATTGTTTTGGCCATATGCATTTGCCCACATTTTTTATGGCCTACTTGTCTAAAAATAATTTGGTTGTGTAGATGGGTTTGTAACTAGAATGAAATGCAAACTAGATTCTGTGTAAGGAAAGGACACTCAGCAGTTTTCACATCTGGACTCTGGAGCACTAGTGTGGGACACAAGAACACCCTTTTTATTAGGGGGCCCACACAGGTGCTCCACTGTATACTATAGGGGTGTCTCCATCTGTGAAGCTTGCACAAAACAGGTAAAGTATTGAAGCTTGACAAAGGACAATAAAAATTCTACATCTTGGAACTCTGCCAAAATAGACAATTGTACCCCACTTCCAAGCAATGTTTCATGTTCCCATTTCTGCCATGAAATATCTGTGTGCTAAGTATACCTATTTTTTTTTTACATAGGGGAGAAAAGACTCGGAGGACACCCCTCATCTGAGAAGACCACAGACCCCCCACCTCTGGAAGAAGGGGAAATCCACCCAAGCCAAGCAGAGCAGGAGGAGGAAGACATGGTGGAAATTCTCACCACAACAGGTGAGTGTCTGCGACCATAGGCTCAGGTAAGAGATGGATGCCGGCATATTTATCCCTTTCATGACTAAGCCTATTTTTGAAATTTGGTGTTTACAAGTTAAAATCCGTATTTTTTGCTAGAAAATTACTTAGAGTACCCAAACATTATATATATTTTTTTAGCAGAGAATCTAGAGAATAAAATGACGATTGTTGCAATATTTTTTATCACACGGTATTTGTGCAGCGGTGTTTTAAACGCAAATTTTTGGAAAAGGGACACTTTCATGAATTTTAAAAAATCCAAACAGTAAAGTTACCCCAATTTTTTTGTATAATGTGAAAGATGATGTTACGCTGAGTAAATAGATACCAAACATGTCACACTTTATAATTGCACGCACTCGTGGAATGGCGACAAACTATGGTACCTATGAATTTCCATAGGCGACGCTTTAAAATTTTTTTACGGTTACCAGGTTTGAGTTACAGAGGAGGTCTAGGGCTAGAATTATTGCTCTCGCTCTGACGATCGCGGCGATACCTCACATGTGTGATTTGAACACCGTTTACATATGCCTGCGCGACTTCCGTATGTGTTTTCTTCGCTGCGCGAGCTTGCGGGGACAGGGGCACTTTAAAATTTTTTTTTTTTTAATTTATTTTATTTATTTTTTTACTTTATAAATTGTGTTTTAAAAATTTTTTTTTTTTTTTTACATTTATTGCTGTCACAAGGAATGTAAACATCCCTTGTGACAGTAATAGGTGGTGACAGGTACTCTTTATGGAGGGATGGGGGGTCTAAAAGACCCCCCATCCCTCCTTTACACTTCAAAGTATTCAGATCGCCGAAAACGGCGATTCTGAATACTGTGTACTTTTTTTAATTCGGCGCCATTGGCAGCCGAGTAAACGGGAAGTGACGTCATGACGTCGCTTCCGCCTTTACAACGAGAAGGCTGGAACGAAGCCGCCCACAGCTTCGTTCCAGCCCGCCCCCAGCCGCCGAAGGTACCCGATTGGATACCGGGCCTCCCGATCGCACGGGAGGCCCGGTAACAGCGGCGGGAGGTGGCGGGGGGTTGTCCCCTCCCACTCCTCCGGTATAACAACCGAGCTGCTTTTAGCCGCATCGGTTGCTATACTCGGGTAGCCGATCGCCCGCTGTAAACAACGGTACCGGGCATCATCCCGGTATAACCCCGGAAAGCCGAGTACGCATATGTGCGTACGGTCGGCGGGAAGGGGTTAAAATACATGGTGTGTTTTTGTTTCTATCTTTTTAGGTGATCGTGATGTTGTGGATCCAGGGCATTTCACCTCTGAAAGTGCACAGATCCTGATCAGGGAGATCATGGGGTGTAATAGGGACTTGGAAAACATCAATGATGTTCAACAAAAAATGAAGAACATCACTGATGTTTTAGGGAGAGTTTAAAACCCCTCCAAATCCCTTTGTTTTTTTGTGTGATAAAAATTTTTACCATTTTTTGACATATTTGTGAAAAGCCAAATTTTGAAGATGCACACAGTGTGTCAACATGTGCTATCTGCCATCACGGGAGATCAATGGACGCGTTTTGGGGGTGAAACCGCTTCCTCAATAATAAAGTAGCTGTGAGGAAGGGGTTGCACCCCAAAAACACATCCCTTGATCCCCCATGATGGCAGGTAGCACATGTTGACAGTCGGCAATTTGTGTGCATCTTCAAAATTTGGCTTTTCCTGGGGTGACTTCACCCCATCTGAACGCAATATCATACACAGTTTGTAAATACTCATGTCTGATATTGCCTTCAAGTTCTACCAAATGTGAACTTTGTAAGTTCAAGATTTGTGTCTTGTTGGTTTCAAACATGCCTGTTTTATCTTAAATGGACATTTCTACTTTTTTCTAATGTGACCCCAAAAATTGTTATACAACAAACATGTTGGTTTGTTTTAAAAACCTTTTCTAAATGCACATGTGATTGTGCTGGTATTAAAAAGTTTAAATGGCAACTTTCATGTTCATGGGCACATTATTCGTTCGTATAAAACATTGTTCGTTCGGCCTAGAAAACACCATTGTTTTGGCCATATGCATTTGCCCACATTTTTTATGGCCTACTTGTCTGAAAATAATTTGGTTGTGTAGATGGGTTTGTAACTAGAATGAAATGCAAACTAGATTCTGTGTAAGGAGAGGACACTCAGCAGTTTTCACATTTGGACTCTGGAGCACTAGTGTGGGACACAAGAACACCCCAAAAATTGTTATACAACAAACATGTTGGTTTGTTTTAAAAACCTTTTCTAAATGCACATGTGATTGTGCTGGTATTAAAAAGTTTAAAATGGCAACTTTCATGTTCAGGGGCACATTATTCGTGTGAAATTGCTGGTATTAAAAAGATTGTTAATCAAGAATGTGTGGATTATTGTCTCAACGCTCCAACACTTTTGTTGTGCTCTAATTGGTGTTTTCAGTGACAATGGGGGTAATTTCCTAAGGGCAAATCCACTTTGCACTACAAGCTCAGTTTCAAATGCACTTGTAGTGCAAAGTGTCTTTGCCTTTAGTAAATAACACCCAACAGTGCTTTGTAATGTTACACAATCACGCCATTTTCAGGACTCACCACATTTCTGTCAGGGTCAGCTAAAAGAAACACAAGCAGTAAATGTCACCAAAGATTTTAGTAGTTTTTTTTATTATTTGAAAAAGGTTTCAGACATTGTCTGGCATATTGATAGCCCCCCTACCCGCAAAGTATCATCACGGGCACTCAGGGGGGGCAAGCCAGGACGGCCACGTTCAAGCGCCGTCAGGGTTGTTTCATTTAGAATTTCAGCCTCAGGCCCAACTGAGCCAGCATAGTTGGCAGAATGTTGCCGTAAAAAGTTGTGTAGAACATAGCACGCCAGGATGATATGATTCTGTTTGTACTCCACCATGTGTATGGGTGTAAGAAATAGGCGGAACCGGCTGGCCATGATTCCAAACATGTTCTCCGCCGCTCTTCTGGCTCTGGCCAGCCGGTAATTAAAAACCCTCTGGTCCGGGGTGAGGGTCCTCATCGGGAATGGCCGCAAAAGATGGTCCCCCAGCGCAAACGCTTCATCCGCAACGAAGATGAATGGGAGTCCTTCCACATTGTCTTCTAGAGGAGGCAAGTCCAAGCTGCCATTCTGGAGACGCCAGTAGAACTCCGTCTGGGCGATGACTCCACCATCTGACATCCGGCCATTCTTCCCCACGTCCACATACAGGAACTCGTAAGTAGCCGACACCACCGCCAACATCACAATACTATTGAACCCCTTATAGTTGTAATAGTATGACCCCGAGTTGGGTGGTGGGACAATGTGGATGTGTTTCCCATCAACTGCCCCTCCACAGTTAGGAAAGTCCCACCGTGGGCAAAGTGGGAGGCCACAGTCTGCCATTCCTGTGGGTTGGAAGGAAACTGTGGAGTCAAACAAGAACAAAAAATTTGTAATTTTGCACATAAACAGGGAAAGCAGATTAGACACAAACATTCTTGGCCAACATCAAGTTAACATTTATTTGAGGGAGTTTTTAAAGACCAAAGTATAAGGTACACCTATCAGATTCCCCCCCCCCTCATGGGCCATTTCTAACATTTTAGGGGGGGGCTCTTGGACAGGGAACCCTCTCCATTTCATTGAGAGATGAATGCCTAAATAATGGGTATTACTTTGGCCAGCCCCACCTTAGTTACACTATTGACAGCCCACTGGACAGGTAAGAAGTGTCATAATACAAAGATATAAATACACACTGTACACATTTGAGCACATTTGGAAATTCTGCTATTACCTATCAAGATAATAATAGTATACAAAAACTTTAAACAGTACCATTTGAAAGTATACAGGCAGGCCCTTGCACTACATGCTTTGGGGAATTCATCCATACATCTGACCACAAAAGAGATGGGTATAGTGTGTATGGGTTTGGCAAAGTCAGCAGATAGAGGATTGAGGATAGATAGGGAATTGGTATCAGCTGACTTAGCAGTTGGGGGAGGGAGGGTTCCAAATGATTTGGGGACCCCCAAAAAAAGCCTCTGGCACTCTGCCTGAATTTAAAGCACAAATCACATTTGAAAACATTTTAGGGGGTATTTAGGGTAAAGCACTACTGTGGAGCTGATAAAATACATTGTTAAGTGACTACATGAGGTGAATATAGGGCCAGGAGACCATGCTGGGGAGGTAAGTGAAGGCAAATATGTATGAAGGACAAAAAATAAGTACATAAAAATCCAGTATGCATGAGGACAAAGGGGACATTCACAGCATATTACAATCATGGTAATTAGGGAATGAGGAAAGAAATACAATATATTATCAAACATTAAATACAATAAAATGTGATGTTAAAGGATAAATATCTTACCTTCATATACTCCTTCTGCAGGACCTGAATGATGGCAGAACAGGTCTCTGGGATAATGATCCCCAGAGCCTGGGGGGAGATGCCTGTTGAGAACTTCAAGTCCTGCAGACTTCTCCCCGTCGCCAAGTACCGCAATGTGGCGACTAGCCTCTGCTCCGGAGTGATGGCTTGCCTCATGCAGGTATCCTGCCTGCTAATATAAGGGGTCAGCAAAGCCAACAAACGGTGAAATATGGGGTCCGTCATCCGGAGAAAGTTCCTGAAATCATCAGGATTATTCTCACGGATCTCACGGAGCAAAGGCATGTGACAGAACTGGTCACGCTGAAGCAACCAATTCTTGGTCCATGAACTCCTCCCCACCCTGTTCATGGACTGGACTTGTGTCAAGGTAAGGACCCCAACACCAAGCCCCCGCACAGCACGAACTCTACGGGGAGTACGTATACGCAACATGGCTAGAAAACGGTCGGCTGCTCGGAGCGAAGTAACAGAACGCACTGAAGAACAGCAAGGCCTGTGAAGAGTGACCTGAAAAACAGTAACGAACGAACAAGAACACAATGACAAGAGTCACGCGTAACTCGCTGCACGCACTGAAGACCAGATACAAACCCACAAGCACAAACTGAACAGCATAAAACGATCTGAAAACCACGAGTCTGAAAAAGCGCGAATCGTCTCTCACCAAACTTTCACTAACACGAGAACATTACTAACTAACACGAGAACATTACTAACATTAGCAAAAGGAGCCGAAAGGGTGCCGCGTTTGGTTCGGACCTACCCTTTTCTAGTCTCGTCGTACGTGGTGTACGTCCCTGCGTTCTTGGCGATCAGAAATTCCGACAACTTTGTGCGACCGTGTGTACGCAAAACAAGTTTGAGCCAATATCCGTCGGAAAAAATCCATGGCTTTTGTTATCGGAATGTCCGATCAATGTCCGACCGTGTGTACGGGGCATTAGTGGGATGAGCCCAGATACCTGCTAGCACCTGCGTTTAGCCCCTCCGCCCAGCCCAGCCCAGCCCACTCAAGTGCAGTATCAAGGTCTGATCCCTGCGAACGCTAACAGTTTTTTTTGCAGCGTTTGAAGCAGTCGCTGACAGTCAGGTACTTTTTTCTTGTGAATCTCACTACTGTACCAGTAAATTTAGAGACCAAAATGTCAAATCGAAGGTACAGTAGTGAAGAGGCCTACACGTTTCTGAGCATGACAGATAGTGAAGAGGAAGTCACTCATCTGCCCGGTCTTCTTCTGCTGTCGTTGAGGTGAAAGAACCTCAGGGCTCCTATATGGAGCAGAGAGCCAGTACTAGCACCGCTATTCCTTCTGGTGAACTGGCAAGCACCAGCTGCCTAGTACATCCTGGTTGTACATCCAGCACTGCAGTAACACTTGGTGACGTGGCGAGTTCCATAAGTGCAGTTCAAGCTGGCAAGGTGGCAAGCACGAGTAGTGTCCTGCTGCCACCAAGAAGACAAACACAGGCCCGTCAAGCCCATAGTGCCCTTCCTGCTGCATTTGCCAATCCTAATTGGGAACCCACCACTTCTACAGCACCCATACTTCCCCCATTCACTGGCCAACCCAGAATTCAGGTGGAAACAGTTGATTTTATGTCACTTGATTTTTATTCGCTGTTTTTCCTCCAATCTCTATAGATCTATTGTGGACCAAAGCAATTTGTATGCTGGTCAATTCATCGCTGCTAATCCCCAGCTGACCCTTGCCAGAGATTGGAGACCTATTACGGTCCCAATTCACCATACGCCCGTGTTTTCTGCCTCCATGACCAGGACACTATACAAGCAGATCTTGCGGTTCATGCACTTCAATGACAATGAACTCTGTCGTCCTCGGGGTGACCTTGGATTTGATCAGCTCTACAAAATTCGGCCCCTCTTAAACCACTTGAACCAATGTTTTGCAGCCTTGTTTACTCCCGATCAAGTTGTCTGAGTTAAGTCCCTGATTAAGTTTTCTGGCCGCTTGCCTATCAAACAGTATCTTACCAGCAAGCATGCCAGATACGGGGTCAAGATGTATAAGCTCCGTGACAGGGCCACAGGCTATACATGTAGTTTTATGGTTTACATGGACAATTATTACAGGAGTGTGCCACTTTTTAGTCACCTTTTTGATTATGGAATTGGCGCATGTGGCACTGTGCGATCTAATTGCCGGGGCTTCCCCCAACGGCTTGTAGAATCCTGACTTAGACAGGGGGAGAGAGCAGTGTAATAATTTGTTAGCAGTGAATTGGAGGGATTCACGGAATGTTTTCGTTCTGTCCTCGCTACACGCAGACACAGCAGTCCAAATTCCTACGGTGATTGTTATTTTGGAGAAATCTCTCTGTGTCCACGAATACAACCTTAACATGGGAGGGGTGGACCTCAACGACCAGCTGTTGGCGTCATACCTAATTGCCCGTAAGGCCAGACACTGGTACAAAAAAGTGTCTGTTTATTTATTTCAATTGGCTTTGCTGAACGCTTTTGTGCTATACAAAGCTTCAGGACGGACTGTATCCTTCCTTAAATTCCAGTAAGAGATCTTCAGAGCCCTTCTGTTTCCAGACGGTGCTCTTGCTCAACTTTCCAGCACACATGCAGTGAGCCGGCTGCATGAGAGGCATTTTCCTTTTGTCCTCCCTGGTACCCCTACCCAAAGAACACCCCAAAGAAGATGTCGTGATTGCAGCAAATGCGGATTTAGGCATGACACCCGCTTTTATTGTCCCTCCTGTCCTGACCAACCTGGTCTTTGCATTGATGAATGTTTCAAACGCTACCAAACACTAGTTGAGTATTAGTGTAGGGTACAGCACCACACAGTCATAGGCACACTAACACAGGGTCTTGGGGTCTCAAAAGATGTGATGGCAATCACATTTTGAGAGACCCTAATCTGCAGTGTTCAGTTTGAAGTTTTTTTTACAGTTTTTATAAAAGTGAAAAAAAAGTGAAAAGAAAAATAAAATATAAAAACACACACAAAAACACACAAAAAAAATAAAAAATCCAAAAATAGTTGTGGTTGTATTTTTCTTCTCTCTCTCTCTCTCTATTGTTCTCTCTCTTATGTTCGCTCTCTACTGTCCGCTCTACTGTTCGCTCACTATTGTTCTATATCTATCGTTCTCTCTCTGTTTTATTTTTACTATGTTTTATTGTATTTGCTTTGCAGGTATGGTATGTTATACTGTAATGTTTGTTTTATTGTTAACCATCATTTGCTTAGCAGGTACGCCATTCAGCTGCAGCATGGGTTTATTTATCTTGACAGCAACAGCATTTGCTCCCACGATACTTAAAGCCGTGACTCCAGCGCTGTCGGAGGTGATTTCACCACCACAGTTAAAAATAAGAGCATATATGCCGAAGCATATGGGGATTGCCCCAATGCTTTGTCATATATTTTTTTTGGCACAGATTGCAATGTTTTATTTTTACTATGTTTTATTGTATTTGCTTTGCAGGTATGGTAAGTCTTACTGTTATAATGTAATGTTACTTTGTTTTATTGTTAACCATCATTTGCTTAGCAGGTACGCCATTCAGCTGCAGCACGGGTTTATTTATTTTGACAGCAACAGCGTTTGCTCCCATGATACGTAAAGCCGTGACTCCAGCGCTGTCGGAGGTGATTTCACCACCACAGTTAAAAAAAAATGGTGCATGTATGCCCATCATTAGAAGTGGATGGATGAAGGGCGGTATTCTAATGATGGGCATACCCACAGATCAATCTCTTTTTTTCGTTCAGCCCACAGGCTACATGATACAAAGAACATTACAATGTATGCCCAACAAGGACCAGCAACGTATTGGTATGTTGCTGGACTTTGAGTGGTTATACCAGAATGATCATCTTGGTATGATTATTTTCAGCCAGCGGTCAGCTTTCATATAAAAGCAATCCTAGTGACTAATTAGGCTCTAGACTGCTTTTATAAGCAGTGGGAGGGAATGTGTCCCCCCCCCACCGTCTTCCATGGTTTTCTCTGGCTCTCCTGTCCCAACAGGGAACCCGAGAATGCAGCCGGTGGTTCAGCCAGGTGACCATAGAGCTGATCAGAGACCATAATGGCTCCAATCATCTCTATGGCCTAAGAAACCGGAAGCTACGAGCATTTCATGACTTAGGTTTCGCCGGATATAAACAGTGCCATTGGGAAATTGGCAAAAGCATTTTATCACACCGATCTTGGTGTGGTCAAATGCTTTGAGGGCAGAGGAGAGATCTAGGGTCTAAATTTTTTCAAAAAAGAGTACTTGTCACTATCTATTGCTATTATAGGGGATATTTACATTCCCTGAGATAACAATAAAAATGATAAAAAAGGAAAAAAAAGGAAAAGAAGAGTTTAAAAATATAATAAAAAAGCAAAATAAATAGTAAAAAAAAAGCACCCCTGTCCCCCCGTGCTCACGCACAAAGGCGAACGCAAGCGCCGGTCTGGTGTCATATGTAAGCAGCAATTGCACCATGCATGTGAGGTATCACCGTGAAGGTCAGATCGAGGGCAGTAATTTTAGCAGTAGACCTCCTCTGTAGATCTAAAATGGTAACCTGTAAAGGCTTTTAAAGGTTTCTTAACCACTTGCCGACCGCCTAACGCAGATATACTGTGGCAGAATGGCATGGGCAGGCAAAATCACGTACCTGGTACGTGATCTGCTTCCCGCAGGCGGGGGCGCATCGTGCCCCCCCGTGCCCGAGGCTGTGGGCTTCATTAGGGGAGCGATCCAGGCTGAGGGTGAGACCACTCATTTGTGGCCACCCCCTCGCGATCGCTCCCAACAAATGAGAATCTTTCTCTGCTGCTGTATAGTAAACAGCGGCAGAGGAAGTGATGTCATCTCTCCTCGGCTCGGTATTTTCCGTTCCGGCACCGAGGAGAGAAGACATCTGAGTAAGTGCACCAACACAACACACACACAGTAAAACACACTAGGCACACATTTCACCCCCCCATCACCCCCTGATCACCCCCCCGATCACCCCCCGTCACAGTGACACCAAGCAGTTTTTTTTTCTGATTACTGCATTGTGTCAGTTTGTGACAGTTAGAAGTGGTAGGGCAGTTAGTGTTAGCCCCCTTTAGGTCTAGGGTACCCCCCTAACCCCCCTAATAAAGTTTTAACCCCGTGATCACCCCCCATCACCAGTGTCACTAAGCGATCGTTTTTCTGATCGCTGTATTAGTGTCACTTGTGACGCTAGTTAGGGAGGTATATATATAGGTTCGCCGTCAGCTTTTTATAGCGTCAGGGACCCCCATATACTACCTAATAAAGGTTTTAGCCCCTTGATTGCCCCCTAGTTAACCCTTTCACCAGTGATCACCGTATAACTGTTACGGGTGACGCTGGTTAGTTTATTTTTTATAGTGTCAGAGCACCCACCCTTTATTACCTAATAAAGGTTTAGCCCCCTAATCGCCCGGCAGTGATATAACTTAGGTTTTAGGGTCAGATAGGGTCTGCGTGGCCCCAGGCAGCGTCAGGTTAGCGCCAGTACCGCTAACACCCACGCACGCAGCATACACCTCCCTTAGTGGTATAGTATCTGAACAGATCAATATCTGATCCGATCAGATCTATACTAGCATCCCCAGCAGGTTAGGGTTCCCAAAAATGCAGTGTTAGGAGGATCAGCCCAGATACCTGCTAGCACCTGCGTTTTGCCCCTCCGCCCGGCCCAGCCCAGCCCACCCAAGTGCAGTATCAATCGATCACCAGAAAGGCAGAGGGACATTAGGGAAGTAAACAAGTGACTGAAGAGCTGGTGTAGTAAGGAGGAGTTTGGGTTCCTGGAGGACTGGGCCGACTTCTCAGTCGGTAACCGGTACTATAGAAGGGACGGACTGCACCTAAATGAGGAGGGTGCAGATCTGCTGGGAATGAAGATGGCCAAAAAGTTAGAGGGGTTTTTAAACTAGGCGATGGGGGGGAGGGTCCAGAGACAGTGATAGCCAGCGCGGAAGATATTCCAGAGGGTAGTATTGGGGGCATTAGTGGTAGGTTAACCAAAGCACAAAAACACAAGGTGAGTATAGTAGCAAGTCCTAGTTGCAATCTTGAAACACCCAATACGAAGACAATATGCGGCCGGTCTAAACTATGTGGCATGTTCACCGATGCCAGGAGCATGGCGGACAAGATGGGTGAACTAGAGATACTGTTGTACAAGGAGGATTTGGATTTTGTGGGAATTTCAGAGACCTGGTTCAATAGCTCTCATGATTGGCTGGCAAACATTCAAGGGTATACCCTATACCGCAAGGATAGAGAGGGTAAAAAAGGGGGAGGGGTATGCCTATATATCAAGAATAATGTACAAGTGAATGTGAGAGATGACATCACTGAGGGAGTTAGTGAGGAGGTGGAATCCTTATGGGTAGAGCTCCAAAGGGATGAAGCTAAGGGGAAAATAATACTGGGAGTATGCTATAGGCCCCCTAACCTGAGGGAGGAAGTGGAGACGGATCTCCTATCACAAATTGGATTAGCAGCAACGATGGGAAGTGTTATCATAATGGGGGATTTTAATTATCCAGACATAGACTGGGCGGAGGGAACCGCAGGACAATTGCAGGACAATTTTATGGGTCAGATGGTAGACGCACCAACTAGAAATAAAACATTACTGGATCTACTGATTACCAACAATACAGACCTGATCACAGATGTGGAAATTTAGGTAACAGCGATCACAGGTCAATTAGTTTCAGTATAAATCACACAAATAGGAAACATGAAGGGAACACAAAGACACTGAATTTCAAAAGAGCCAACTTCCCTAAACTACAAACCTTGCTAAAAGGCATAAATTGGGATAAAATATTAGGAATAAAGAATACGAAGGAGAGATGGGTTTGCTTTAAGAGCATATTAAATAAGGGCATTAGCCAATGTATCCCATTGGGTAATAAATTTAAAAGAGCGAACAAAAATCCTGGATGGCTTAACTCCAATGTAAAAATGCATATAAAAGCAAAGGAGAAGGCCTTCAAAAAATACAAGGTGGAGGGATCATCCTCAGCATTCAGACTATAAAGAATGCAATAAGAAATGTAAGGGTGCAATTAGGACGGCTAAGATAGAACATGAAAGACACATAGCGGAGGAGAGCAAAAAAAATCCCAAGAAATTCTTTAAGTATGTAAACAGTAAAAAAGGGAGGACAGACCATATTGGCCCCATAAAGAATGAGGAAGGACATCTGGTTACAAAGGATGGGGAGATGGCAAAGGTATTGAATTTATTCTTCTCCTCAGTATTCACGAGTGAATCGGGGGGCTTCAGTAACCAAAACTGCAGTGTTTATCCTCATGACACAACACAGGAAGCACCTACATGGTTAACAGAGGACGGAATTAAAATTAGACTTGAGAAACTTAACATTAATAAATCACCGGGACCAGATGGCTTGCATCCGAGGGTACTTAGGGAACTCAGTCAGGTGATTGCCAGACCGTTGTTCCTAATTTTTACAGACAGTCTATTGACTGGAATGGTACCAGCTGATTGGAGAAAAGCCAATGTAGCACCAATATTTAAAAAGGGCCCAAAAAACATCCCTGGGAATTACAGACCAGTTAGCCTAACATCAATAGTATGTAAACTCTTGGAAGGGATGATAAGGGACTATATACAAGGTTTTAGTAATAAGAATGATATCATTAGCAGTAATCAGCATGGATTCATGAAGAATCGTTCTTGCCAAACCAATCTATTAACCTTCTATGAGGAGGTGAGTTGCCATCTAGATAAAGGAAGGCCCGTAGACGTGGTGTATCTGGATTTTGCAAAAGCATTTGACACAGTTCCCCATAAACGTTTACTGTACAAAATAAGGTCCGTTTGCATGGACCATAGGGTGAGTACATGGATTGAAAACTGGCTACAAGGGCGTGTTCAGAGGGTGGTGATAAATGGGGAGTACTCAGAATGGTCAGGGGTGGGTAGTGGGGTTCCCCAGGGTTCTGTGCTGGGACCAATCCTATTTAATTTGTTTATAAACGACCTGGAGGATGGGATAAACAGTTCAATCTCTGTATTTGCAGACGATACTAAGCTAAGCAGGGCAATAACTTCTCCGCAGGATGTGGAAACCTTGCAAAAAGACCTGAACAAATTAATGGGCTGGGCGACTACATGGCAAATGAGGTTCAATGTAGAAAAATGTAAAATAATGCATTTGCATGGCAAAAATATGAATGCAATCTATACACTGGGGGGAGAACCTCTGGAGGAATCTAGGATGGAAAAGGACTTGGGGGTCCTAGTAGATGATAGGCTCAGCAATGGCATGCAATGCCAAGCTGCTGCTAATAAAGCAAACAGAATATTGGCATGCATTAAAAGGGGGATCAACTCCAGAGATAAAACGATAATTCTCCCGCTCTACAAGACTCTGGTCTGGCCGCACCTGGAGTATGCTGTCCAGTTCTGGGCACCAGTCCTCAGGAGGGATGTACTGGAAATGGAACGAGAACAAAGAAGGGCAACAAAGCTAATAAAGGGTCTGGAGGATCTTAGTTATGAGGAAAGGTTGCGAGCACTGAACTTATTCTCTCTGGAGAAGAGACGCTTGAGAGGGGATATGATTTCAATTTACAAATACTGTACTGGTGACCCCACAATAGGGATAAAACTTTTTCGCAGAAGTGAGTTTAATAAGACTCGTGGCCACTCATTACAATTAGAAGAAAAAGAGGTTTAACCTTAAACTACGTAGAGGGTTCTTTACTGTAAGAGCGGCAAGGATGTGGAATTCCCTTCCACAGGCGGTTGTCTCAGCGGGGAGCATTGAAAGCTTCAAGAAACTATTAGATAATCACCTGAATGACCGCAACATACAGGGATATGTAATGAAATACTGACACATAATCACACACATAGGTTGGACTTGATGGACTTGTGTCTTTTTTCAACCTCACCTACTATGTAACTATGTAACTGTCACTTACAAAACACTAAACGCATAACTGCAGCATTCGCAGAGTCAGGCCTGATCCCTGCGATCGCTAACAGTTTTTTTGGTAGCGTTTTGGTGAACTGGCAAGCACCAGCGGCCTAGTACACCCCGGTCATAGTCAAACCAGCACTGCAGTAACACTTGGTGACGTGGCAAGTCCCTTAAGTGCAGTTCAAGCTGGTGAGGTGGCAAGCACAAGTAGTGTCCTGCTGCCACCAAGAAGAAGCCAAACACAGGCACGTCGTGCCCATAATGCCCTTCCTGCTGCATTCGCCAATCCTAATTGGGAACCCGCCACTTCTGCAGCACCCGTACTTCCCCCATTCACATCCCCAAGCAAATGCAGTCGGCTGCATTAGAGGCATTTTCTTTATGTCCTCCCGAGTACTCCTACCCAACAAACCCCCCCAAAAAAGATGTTGTGTCTGCAGCAAGCGCGGATATAGGCGTGACACCCGCTTTTATTGTCCCTCCTGTCCTGACAATCCTGGTCTTTGCATTGGTGAATGTTTTGAAGGCTACCACACACCCTTGTTGAGTATTAGCGTAGGGTACAGCATTGCACAGACTAGGCACACTTTCACAGGGTCTCCCAAGATGCCATCACATTTTGAGAGACCCGAACCTGGAACCGGTTACAGTTATAAAAGTTACAGTTACGAAAAAAAGTGTAAAAAAAACAAAAAAAAAACAAATATATAAAATTAAAAAAACAAAAACAGTTCTCGTTTTATTGTTCTCTCTCTCTCTCTATTCTCTCTCTATTGTTCTGCTCTTTTTTACTGTATTCTATTCTGCAATGTTTTATTGTTATTATGTTTTATCATGTTTGCTTTTCAGGTATGCAATTTTTTATACTTTACTGTTTACTGTGTTTTATTGTTAACCATTTTTTTGTTTTCAGGTACGCCATTCGTCTGCAGCGCGGATTTATTTATCTTGACAGAAACAGCGTTTGCTCCCACGATATTGCCGTGACTCCAGCGGAGGTGATATATGCCGAAGCATGGGGGCAGCAGGGGCGGGGGGGAGCGATTTGCGCCTAACTTTTGGGGCGGATGCCCCCATGCTTTGGCATATATAAATGGTGCATGTATGCCCATTATTAGAAGTGGGTGCATGAAGGGAGGTATTCTAATGGTGGGCATACCCACCAATCAATCTCTTTTTTTCTTTCAGCCCACAGGCTGCATGAAAAAAAAAGATTACATTATATGCCCAACAAGGACCAGCAATGTTCTGGTATGTTGCTGAACTTTGAGTGGTTATACCAGAATGATGCCTGCAGGTTTAGATATCATCTTGGTATCATTCTTTTCAGCCAGCGGTCGACTTTCATGTAAAAGAAATCCTAGCAGCTAATTAGCCACTAGACTGCTTTTACAAGCAGTGGGAGGGAATGTCCCCCCCTCCCACTGTCTCCCATGTTTTTCTCTGGCTCTCCTGTCCCAACAGGGAACCTGAGAATGCAGCCGGTGATTCCGCCAGCTGACCATAGAGCTGATCAGAGACCAGAATGGCTCCAATCATCTCTATGGCCTAAGAACCCGGAAGCTACGAGCATTTCATTACTTAGATTTCGCCGGATGTAAACAGCGCCATTGGGAAATTGGGAAAGCATTTTATCACACTGATCTTGGTGTGGTCAGATTCTTTGAGGGCAGAGGAGAGATTTAGGGTCTAATAGACCCAATTTTTTTCAAAAAAGAGTACCTGTCACTACCTATTGCTATCATAGGGGATATTTACATCCCCTGACATAACAATAAAAATGATTAAAAAAATAAAAATGAAAGGAACAGTTTAAAAATAAGATAAAAAAGAAAAAAAAAAGAAAAAAAAAAAAAAGCACCCCTGTCCCCCCCTGCTGTCGCGCAAAGGTGAACACAAGCATTGGTCTGGCGTTAAATGTAAACAGCAATTGCACCATGCATGTGAGGTATCAGATCGAGGGCAGTAATTTTTGCAGTAGACCTCCTCTGTAAATCTAAAGTGGTAACCTGTAAAGGCTTTTAAAGGCTTTTAAAAATGTATGTAGTTTGTCGCCACTGCACGTTTCTGCGCAATTTTAAAGTATGTCATGTTTGGTATCCATGTACTCGGCCTAAGATCATCTTTTTTATTTCATCAAACATTTGGGCAATATAGTGTGTTTTAGTGCATTAGATTTAAAAAAAAGTGTGTTTTTTTCCCCAAAAAATGCATTTGAAAAATCACTGCGAAAATACTTTGTGAAAAAAAAAAATGAAACACCCACCATTTTAATCTGTAGGGCCTTTGCTTTAAAAAAATATATAATGTTTGGGGGTTCAAAGTAATTTTCTTGCAAAAAAAATGATTTTTTCATGTAAACAAATAGTGTCAGAAAGGGCTTTGTCTTCAAGTGGTTAGAAGAGTGGGTGATGTGTGACATAAGCTTCTAAATGTTGTGCATAAAATGCCAGGACAGTTCAAAACTCCCTCAAATGACCCCATTTTGGAAAATAGACACCCCAAGCTATTTGCTGAGAGGCATGTCGAATCCAAGGAATATTTTATATTGTGACACAAGTTGCGGGAAAAAGACACATTTTTTCTCTTTTTGCACAAAGTTGTCACTAAATGATATATTGCTCACACAGGCCATGGGCATATGTGGAATTGCACCCCAAAATACATTTCACTGCTTCTCCTGAGTATGGGGATACCACATACTCAGGAGAAATGGGGTCATTTGGGGGGGTTGAACTGTCCTGGCATTTTATGGCCTTCAAATCTGTGATAGGTAGTGAGGAGTGAAATAAAAAATTTACGCCCTTAGAAATCCTGAAGGCGGTGCTTGGATTTCGGGGGCCCTGTACGCGGCTAGGCTCCCAAAAAGTCCCACACATGTGGTATCCCCATACTCAGGAGAAGCAGTGAAATGTATTTTGGGGTGCAATTCCACATATGCCCATGGCCTGTTTGAGCAATATATCATTTAGTGACAACTTTTTGTAATTTTTTTTTTTTTTGTCATTATTCAATCACTTGGGACAAAAAAAATAATATTCAATGGGCTCAACATATCTCTCAGCAATTTCCATGGGGTGTTTACTTTCCAAAATGGGGTCATTTGGGGGGGTTGTACTGCCCTGCCATTTTAGCACCTCAAGAAATGAGATAGGCAGTCATAAACTAAAAGCTGTGTAAATTCCAGAAACTGTACCTTAGTTTGTAGACGCTATAACTTTTGCGCAAACCAATAAATATACGCTTATTGACATTTTTTTAACAAAGACATGTGGCTGAATACATTTTGGACTAAATGTATGATTAAAATTGAGTTTATTGTATTTTTTTTATAACAAAAAGTAGAAAATATCGTTTTTTTTCAAAATTTATGGTCTTTTTCCGTTTATAGCGCAAAAAATAAAAACCGCAGAGGTGATCAAATACCATCAAAAGAAAGCTCTATTTGTGGGAACAAAAGGACGCAAATTTCAATTGGGTACAGCATTGCATGACCGCGCAATTAGCAGTTAAACGACGCAGTGCCAAATTGTAAAAAGTGCTCTGGTCAAGAAGGGGGTAAATTCTTCCGGGGCTGAAGTGGTTAAAATGTATGTAGTTTGTCGCCGCTGCACATTTGTGTGCAATTTTAAAGCATGTCGTGTTTGGTATCCATGTACTCAGCATAAGATCATCTTTTTTATTTCATCAAACATTTGGGAAATATGGTGTGTTTTAGTGCATTAAAATAAAAAAACTGTGTTTTTTTCCAAAAAATAGTGTTTGAAAAATCGCTGTGCAAATACTGTGTGAAAAAAACAACACCCACCATCTTAATCTGTAGAGCCTTTGCTTTAAAAAAATATATAATGTTTGGGGTTCAAAGTAATTTTCTTGCAAAAAGAAAAAAAAATTTTCATGTAAACAAAAAGCGTCAGAAAGAGCTTTGTCTTCAAGTGGTTAGAAGAGTGGGTGATATGTGACATAAGCTTCTAAATGTCGTGCATAAAATGCCAGGACAGTTCAACACCCCCCCCCCCAAATGACCCCTTTTTAGACACCCCAAGCCATTTGCTGATAGGCATGTTGAGTCCATGGAACATTTTATATTTTGTCACAAATTTCGGGAAAATTACACACTTTTTTTTTTTTTTTTTGCACAAAGTTGTCACTAAATGATATATTGTTCAAACATGGCATGGTTATATGTGGAATTACACCCCAAAATGCATTCTGCTGCTTCTCCTGAGTATGGGGATACCACATGTGTGAGACTTTTTTGGAGCCTAGCCGTGTACAGGCCGAAAATCAATCACCGCCTTCAGGCTTTCTAAGGGTGTAAAATGGTGATTTCACTTCCTCACTACCTATCACTGTTTCGGAGGCCCTGAAATGTCAAGATAGCACAACCCCCCCCCCCCCCCTACAAATGACCCCATTTTGGAAAGAAGATACTTCAAGCTTTTTTTACTTAGAGGCATGTTGTGTCCATGGAATGTTTGATATTTTGCCACAAGTTTTGGGAAAATTAAATTTTTTTTTTTTACACAAAGTTGTCACTAAATTATATATTGTTCAAACATGGCATGGTTATATGTGGAATTACACCCCAAATACATTCTGCTGCTTCTCCTGTGTACAGGGATACCTCATGTGTGAGACTTTTTGGGAGCCTAGCCAGGTACAGGACCCCAAAATTCAAGTACCGCCTTCAGGCTTTCTAAAGTTGTGATTTTACTCCTCACTACCTATCACAGTTACAGAGGCCCTGAAATGTCCATATAGCACAAAACACCCCAAGCTATCTGCTGAGAGGCATGTTGAGTTTTTTGCACATCTCACTTTTTGTCACAAAGTATTGAAAATTGAAAAAAGAAAAAAAATACATTTTTCTTTTCTTTCTTCATTTTCAAAAATAAATGAGATCTGCAAAATACTCATCATACCTCTTAGCAAATACCTTGGAGTGTCTACTTTCCTAAATGGGATCATTTGGGGGGGGGGGGGGGTTGTGCTATCTTGGCATTTTAAAGCCTTCAAAACTGTGACAGGTAGTGAGGAGTGAAATCAAAAATAATTTACAACCTTATGCATTGTACACACGATCAGACATTCCGACAACAAAATCCATGTTTTTTTTCTGACAGATGTTGGCTCAAACTTGTCTTGCATACACACAGTCACACAAATCTTGTCGGAAATTCCGAACGTCAAGAACGCGGTGACCTACAACACGTACGGTGAGCCAAGAAAAATGACGTTCAATAGCCAGTGTGGCTCTTCTGCTTGATTCCGAGCATGCGTGGAACTTTGTGCGTCGGAATTGTGTACACACGATCTGAATTTACGACAACAGATTTTGTTGTCGGAAAAGTTGAGATCTAGATCTCAAATTTTGGGTGACAAAAATTCCGATGGAAAATGTCCGATGGAGCCTACACATGGTCGGAATTTCCGACAACAAGCTCCCATCTAATGCCCTTTTGTACAGGGCATTAGAAATCCTGATGGCGGTGATTGGTTTCCAGGGTCATGTACGCGGCTAGACTCCCAAAATGTCTCACACATGAGGTATCCCCATACTCAAGAGAAGCAGCAGAATGTATTTTGGGGTGTAATTCCACATATGCCATGTGTGAGAAATATATAATTTAGTGACAACTTGTGTAATTTTTTTTTTGTTTTTCTTTCACTCATTTGTGACAAAAAAATAAAATATTCAATGGGCTCAACATGCCTCTCAGCAATTTCCTTGGGGTGTTTCCATTTATATCACAAAAAATAAAAATTGCAGAGGCAATCAAATACCATCAAAAGAAAGCTCTATTTGTGGGGAAAAAAGGACGCAAATTTCGTTTGGGTACAACATTGCATGAACGCGTAATTACCAGTTAAAGCAGCGCAGTGCAAAATTTAAAAAGTCCTCCGGTCATTGAGCTGCCAAATACTCCGGGGCTGAAGTGGTTAATTAATCAAATGTTTTGTTTTCCTTTTCCTTTCTTTTTGACAGAATGTCGGTGTTGTCAAGTCGTTTTTTTGTGTTTTTTGGGGGCCAACATTTAAAGATTACTTTGCTAAAGTCGCAATACTTGATTATGCAATTAAGATTAATTGGGTTATTAAGTATACCTGATTGTTTCATTGGGAAAATTCCTCTTCCTTTTTTTTTCCTCGCCCTTTCACCTCTTCTTTTTTTTAAGATAGTATTATGGAACTGTTATATTTACTGTTTAAAAAATAAAAAAATGAAAACATTTTTTTTCCTTTTGGTAGTTAAATATGTATTAATTAGGGATAATAGTTAATGAAGTAGCATTATTATCTTGAAATGTGAGAGGATTGAAAGATCAAGTTAAAAAAGGGCTATTTCCTCAACTATGGTGCAATATAGCTCATCAATAGTCTGCTAGCAGGAAACACATCTTACCCAGGGTACCACTTATTTATTACAGAATGAGAGGTTCTCTATTCAATACCATTCGGTATATTCTACATTTTCTAGAGGAGTTAATATACTAATATTCAATTCAATTTTCCTGCAGACAGACATTGATTGATTCTCAGGGTAGATATGTTCTATTGGTCTGTACTCTGTTTTTTACGGCATGCATAGTGGGGCTCAGTGTACATTCCTCCGCCATATATCTCGGAGGCATAGACGTGCACAGCCTATTGCATTAGGGTGTGCACCCCAAAGCTCAAACTCATACACATATATATATATATATATATATATACAGTATCTCACAAAAGTGAGTACACCCCTCACATTTTTGTAAATATTTTATTATATCTTTTCATGTGACAACACTGAAGAAATGACACTTTGCTACAGTGTAAAGTAGTGAGTGTACAGCTTGTATAACAGTGTAAATTTGCTGTCTCCTCAAAATAAGCCAACACACAGCCATAATGCCTAAACCGCTGGCAAAAAAAAGCGAGTACACCCCTAACTGAAAATGTCCAAATTGGGCCCAATTAGCCATTTTCCCTCCCCGGTGTCATGTGACTCATTAGTGTTACAAGGTTTCAGGCGTGAATGGGATGCGGGTGTGTTAAGTTTGGTTTTTATCGCTCTCACTCTCTCATACTGGTAAATGGAAGTTCAACATGGCACTTCATGGCAAAGAACTCTCTGAGGATCTGAAAAAAAGAATTGTTGCTCTACATAAAGATGGCCTAGACTATAAGAAGATTGCCAAGACCCTGAAACTGAGCTGCAGCACGGTGGCCAAGACCATACAGCAGTTTAACAGGACAGGTTCCACTCAGAACAGGCCTCGCCATGGTCGACCAAAGAAGTTAAGTGCACATGCTCAGTGTCAAATCCAGAGGTTGTCTTTGGGAAATAGACGTATGAGTGCTGCCAGCATTGCTGCAGAGGTTGAAGGGGTAGGGGGGTCAGCCTGTCAGTGCTCAGACCATACGCGGCCCACGACATGAAAATGGTCTGCATGGCTGTAGTCCTAGAAGTAAGCCTCTTCTAAAGATGGTGCACAAGAAAGCCAGCAAACAGTTTGCTGAAGACAAGCAGACTAAGGACATGGATTGCTGGAACCATGTCCTGTGGTCTGATGAGACCAAGATAAACTTATTTGGTTCAGATGATGTCAAGCGTGTGTGGCGGCAACCAGGTGAGGAGTACAAAGACAAGTGTCTTGCCTACAGTCAAGCATGGTGGTGGGAGTGTCATGCTCTGGGGCTGCATGAGTGCTGCCGACACTAGGGAGCTACAGTTCATTGAGGGAACCATGAATGCCAACATGTACTGTGACATAGTGAAGCAGAGCATGATCCCCTCCCTTAGGAGACTGGGCCACAGGGCAGTATTCCAACATAACAACCCCAAACACACCTCCAAGATGACCACTGCCTTGCTAAAGAAGCTGAGAGTAAAGGTGATGGACTGGCCAAGCAGGTCTACAGACCTAAACCCTATCAAGCATCTGTGGGGCATCTTCAAACAGAAGGTGGAGGAGCGCAAGGTCTCTAACATCCAGCAGCTCCGTGATGTCATCATGGTGGAGTGGAAGAGGACTCCAGTGGCAACCTGTGAAGCTCTGGTGAACTCCATGCCCAAGAGGATTAAGGCAGTGCTGGAAAATAATGGTGCCCACACAAAATATTGACACTTTGGGCCCAAATCGGACATTTTAACTTAGGGATGTACACACTTTTGTTGCCAGCAGTTTATACATTATTGGCTTTGTGTTGAGTTATTTTGAGGGGAAAGCACATTTACACTGTTATACAAGCTGTAAACTCACTACTTTACATTGTAGCAAAGTGCAATTTCTTCATTGTTGTCACATGAAAAGATATAATAAAATATTTACAAAAATGTGAGGAGCGTACTCACTTTTGTGAATACTGTATATATATATATATATATATACAGTTGCAATAAAAAGTATGTGAACCCTTTTGGAATGATATGGATTTCTGCACAAATTGGTCATAAAATGTGATCTGATCTTCATCTAAGTCACAATAGACGATCACTGTCTGCTTAAACTAATAACACACAAAGAATTAAATGTTACCATGTTTTTATTGAGCACACCATGTAAACATTCACAGTGCAGGTGGAAAAAGTATGTGAACCCCTAGACTAATGAGATCTCCAAGAGCTAATTGGAGTGAGGTATCAGCCAACTGGAGTCCAATCAATGAGATGAGATTGGAGGTATTGGTTACAGCTGCCCTGCCCTATAAAAAACACACACGAGTTCTGGGTTTGCTTTTCACAATAAGCATTGCCTGATGTGAATGATGCCTTGCACAAAAGAGCTCTCAGAAGACCTATGATTAAGAATTGTTGACATGCATAAAGCTGGAAAGAGTTATAAAAGTATCTTCAAAAGCCTTGCCGTTCATCAGTCCACGGTAAGACAAATTGTCCATAAATGGAGAAAGTTCAGCACTGCTGCTACTCTCCCTAGGAGTGGGTATCCTGTAAAGATGACTGCAAGAGCACAGTGCAGACTGCTCAATGAGGTGAAGAAGAATCCTAGAGTGTCAGCTAAAGGCTTACAAAAGTCTCTGGCATATGCTAACATCCCTGTTAGCGAATCTACGATACGTAAAACACTAAACAAGAATGGATTTCATGGGAGGATACCACAGAGGAAGCCACTGCTGTCCAAAAAAAACATTGCTGCACGTTTACAGTTTGCACAAGAGCACCTGGATTTTCCACAGCAGTACTGGCAAAATATTCTGTAGACAGATGAAACCAAAGTTGAGTTGTTTGGAAGAAACACACAACACTATGTGTGGAGAAAAAGAGGCACAGCACACCAACATCAAAACCTCATCCCAACTGTGAAGTATGGTGGTGGGGGCATTATGGTTTGGGGCTGCTTTGATGCACCAGGGCCTGGACGGATTGCTATCATCGAAGGAAAAATGAATTCCCAAATTTATCAAGACATTTTGCAGGAGAACTTAAGGCCATCTGTCCACCAGCTGAAGCTCAACAGAAGATGGGTGCTGCAACAGGACAACAACCCAAAGCCCAGAAGTAAATCAACAACAGAATGGCTTAAACAAAAGAAAATATGCCTTCTGGAGTGGCCCAGTCAGAGTCCTGACCTCAACCCGATTAAGATGCTGTGGCATGACCTCAAGAAAGCGATTCACACCAGACATCCCAAGAATATTGCTGAACTGAAACGGTTCTGTAAAGAGGAATGGTCAAGAATTACTCCTGACCATTGTGCACGTCTGATCTGCAACTACAGGAAATGTTTGGTTGAAGTTATTGCTGCCAAAGGAGGTTCAACCAGTTATTAAATCCAAGGGTTCACATACTTTTTCCACCTGCACTGTGAATTTTTACATGGTGTGTTCAATAAAAACATGCTAACATTTAATTCTTTGTGTGTTATTAGTTTAAGCAGACTGTGATTGTGTATTGTTGTGACTTAGATGAAGATCAGATCACATTTTATGACCAATTTGTGCAGAAATCCATATCATTCCAAAAGGGTTCACATACTTTTTATTGCAACTGTATATATATATATATATATATATATATATATATATATATATATATATATATATATATATATATATATACACAATATATACACACACACACACACATTATATTGTCAAAAGTATTGTGACGCCTGCCATTACACACACATGAACTTTAATGGCATCCCAGTCTTAGTCTGTCTGGTTCAATACTGAGTTGGCTCACCCTTTGCCGCTATAACAGCTTCAACTTTTCTGGGAAGGATGTCCACAAGGTTTAGGAGTGTGTCTATGGGAATGTTTGACCATTCTTCCAGAAGCGCATTTGTGAGGTCAGGCACTGATGAGTAGGCCTGGCATGCAGTCTCCACTCTAATTCATCCGAAAGGTATTCTATCGGGTTGAGGTCAGAACTCTGTGCAGGCCAGTCAAGTTACATAGTTACATAGTAGGTGAGGCTGAAAAAAGACACAAGTCCATCAAGCCCAGCCTATATGTGTGATTATATGTCAGTATTACATTGTATATCCCTGTATGTTGTGATCGTTCAGGTGCTTATCTAATAGTTTTTTGAAACTATCGATGTTCGCCGCTGAGACCACTGCCTGTGGAAGGGAATTCCTTGTCGCTCTTACAGTAAAGAACCCTCCACATAGTTTAAGGTTAAACCTCTTTTCTTCTAATTTTAATGAGTGGCCACGTGTCTTGTTAAACTCCCTTCGGCAAAAAAGCTTTATCCCTATTGTGGGGTCACCAGTACAGTATTTGTAAATTGAAATCATATCCCCTCTCAAGCGTATTTTCTACAGAGAGAATAAGTTCAGTGCTCGCAACCTTTCCTCATAACTAATAACCTCCAGACCCTTTATTAGCTTTGTTGCCCTTCTTTGTACTGGCACCATTTCCAGTACATCCTTCCTGGGGACTGGTGCCCAGAACTGGACAGCATACTCTAGGTGTTGCCGGACCAGTGTCTTGTAGAGCGGGAGAAATATCATTTTATATCTGGAGTTAATCCCCTTTTTAATGCATGCCAATATTCCGTTAGCAGCAGCTTGGCATTGGGAGTTTGAAAAAGGGGAGGAAGAAAGAGGCTAGATGAATTCCCTTAAAAACCCTCACTATATATCAGCTTAGCAGCCGTTCCCTGGATCGAGCCGAGGCTCTGCTTTTTCCATTGAGACATTTGCTCAGTTTGATCTGACGTCTGGTAAGGATGCCCTCTGTGTGGTGACGGTTCCTTTTTATCCGATTTATCCACTGGGTGGACGGATGCTTTTTTATAAAATATACCCTTCATGCCTTTTCGGTATCTATATCTGGTAAGAAGACCCTCTGTCTGGTGACGGCACACTTAATGTCATTTCTCTCACTGGGTGGCTATTTATATATATTTTTCTTGCTCACGTCTGGTTGCCCATATTGTGAGTGTCACTAGATTTTTTGTATACATATAATTTATTATTTTGACGGTATCACGCTATGTACATTTTTTATTGTTTTATACACAATTAACACCTCTGGAATAGATGCTGACCCATGCTGAGGAGCTCGCGAAGTCTACACTTCATGCTGTATAACTACTAGCCCAGGCTGGGGTATTAGCCACTCGCTTACTTGGCTTACATTCTGATAAGCATGCATTTCTTATGATCCTCATGGGATGAATACCCAGTTCTTCTTGATTTGTCAAGCATTTGGAATTTTTCACACATATTTTTATTTATTTGGACTTTAATAGCGCAAATTTTTCTTGTTTATTGTATGCCATTGCTGAGCCTTTCATCTACTAGGACCCCCAGGTCCCTTCCATCCTAGATTCCCCCAGAGGTTCTCCCCCCAGTGTATAGATTGCATTCATATTTTTGCCACCCAAATGCATTTCAATTTTTCAACATTAAACCTCATTTTCTATGTAGTTGCCCATCCCATTAATTTGTTCAGATCTCTTTGCAAGGTTTCCACATCCTGCAGAGAAGTTATTGCCCAGCTTAGCTTAGTGTTGTCCACAAATACAGAGATTGAACTGTTTACCCCATCCTCCAGGTCGTTTATGAACAAATTAAATAGGATTGGTCAGCACAGAACCCTGGGGGACCCCACTACCCACCCTTGACCATTCTGAGTACTCCCCGTTTATCACCACCCTCTGAACTCCCCCTTGTAGTCAGTTTTCAAACCATGTACTCACCCTATGGTCCATGCCAACGGACCCTATTTTTGTACAGTAAACGTTTATGGGGAACTGTGTCAAATGCTTTTGCAAAATCCAGATACACCACATCTATGGGCTTTCCTTTATCTAGATGGCAACTCACCTCCTCATAGAAGGTAATAGATTGGTTTGGCAAGAACGACTCTTCATGAATCCATGCTGATTACTGCTAATGGTACTGTTCTCATTACTAAAATCTTGTATATAGTCCCTTATCATCCCCTCCAAGAGCTTGCATACTATTGATGTTAGGCTAACTGGTCTGTAATTCCCAGGGATGTATTTTGGGCCCTTTTTAAATATTGGTGCTACATTGGCTTTTCTCCAATCAGCTGGTACCATTCCAGTCAGTAGACTGTCAGTAAAAATTGGGAACAATGGTCTGGCAATTACTTGACTGAGTACCCTCGGGTGCAAGCCATCTGATCCCTGTGATTTATTAATGTTAAGTTTCCCAAGTCTAATTTTAATTCTGTCCTCTGTTAACCATGGAGGTGCTTCCTGTGATGTGTCATGATAAACACTGCAATTTTGGTTACTGAAGCCCCCTGATTCCCTCGTGAAGACTGAGGAGAAGAATAAATTCAATACCTTTGCCATCTCCCCATCCTTTGTAACCAGATGTCCTTCCTCATTCTTTATGGGGCCAATATGGTCTGTCCTCTCTTTTTTACTGTTTACTTAAAGAATTTCTTGGGATTTTTTTTGATCTCCTCCGCTATGTGTCTTTCGTGTTCTATCTTAGCCGCCCAAGTTGCACCCTTACATTTCTTATTGCATTCTTTATAAAGTCTGAATGCTGATGATGATCCCTCAACCTTGTATTTTTTCAAGGCCTTCTCCTTTGCTTTTATATGCATTTTTACATTGGAGTTAAAGAGGAAGTAAACCCTGTCAAAAAAAAAAACACCCTGCAGGACAAAGGCATAATGAGCTAGTATGTATAGCATACTAGGTCATTATGAATTACTTACCTGAGATCGAAGCCCCGAAGCGACCCTCGTTCACGTCCTCCGTCGCCGCCATGATACCCAGAGTGACTTCTGGGTATCGCTGTTCCAGCACTGTGACTGGCCGGAGCAGTGATGATGTCACTCCGGTGCATGCGCGCGGGAGCAGTCAGTGACAGCATTATCGCCTTCACTAACGGCACACTCAGTGCGCCTGAGCCGTTGTCTACGGCGCGCAGGTGCCGTAGACATCAGTGCCCGTTTTTAGGAAAATATCTCCTTAACCGTGTAGCTTAAGGAGATATTTCTTGCACCTACAGGTAAGCCTTAATCTAGGCTTACCTGTAGGTTAAAGTGGTCTGTAAGGGTTTACAACCACTTTAAGCCATCCAGGACTTTTGTTCGCTCTTTTAAATTTATTACCCAATGGGATGCATTGGCTAATGCTCTTATTTAATATGCTCTTAAAGCAAACCCATCTCTCCTCCGTGTTCTTTGTTCCTAAGATTTTATCCCAATTTATGCCCTCTAGCAAGGTTCGTAGTTTAGGGAAGTTGGCTCTTTTGAAATCCAGTGTCTTTGTATTCCACTTAGGTTTCCTATTTGTGTGATTTATACTGAAGCTAATTGACCTGTGATTGCTGTTTCCTAAATTGCCCCATATTTCCACATCCGTGATCAGGTCTGTATTGTTGGTAATCAGTAGATCCAGTAATGCTTTATTTCTAGTTGGTGCATCTACCATCTGACCCATGAAATTGTCCTGCAAGACATTTAAGACCTGGCGAGCCTTAGACAAATGCGTGGTTCCCTCCGCCCAGTCTATGTCTGGATAATTAAAATCCCCCATTATGATAACACTTCCCATCCTTGCTGCTAATCCAAATTGTGATAGGAGATCCGTCTCCCCCTCCTCCCTCAGGTTAGGGGGCCTAAAGCATACTCCCAGTATTATTTTCCCCTTAGCTTCGTTCTTTTGGAGTTCTACCCATAAGGATTCCACCTCCTCCCTAGCTCCCTTATTGATGTCTCCACCATAAACTCACCCATCCATGTTTTTGTGGACCTTGCTTTGTGCACTGGTCCAAATCATTTGGCGGAGGGGGGGGTTATGATGTGGGGTTGTTTTTCAGGGGTTGGCCCTTTAGTTTCAGTGAGGGGAACTCTTAAGGCATCAGCAAACCAAGACATTTTGAACAATTTCATGCTCCCAACTTTGTGGGAACAGTTTGGGGATGGCTCCTTCCTGTTCCAACATGACTGAGCACCAGTGCACAAAGCAAGGTCCATAAAGAGCAGGGGATGGTGGAAAATTAACTTCAAGTGCAATAATTCACATCATAATAGTAACTAAAACATATAAAATTGAGTGTAACAATCTGAAAAATATAAATTCCAAAGTGCTGTAATGGTGTGAACCCCCAACTAAAAAGTTGTTGCACTTGAAGGTAATTTGTATTGCAATTATCTATAGAGGGGCTTCCACCACCCCTGCTAAGTTTCATTTGTTATGTCTTGTTTTCAGCTTGATGTGTATTATATGTGAAATTGTGTATCACAAAGACCAGTATTTTGGCAATTTTGAAGTTTATTGAGATTTCATACATTAGAGGGTTTCACCATTATTGTTACGTTATTGATAAGTAAGTTATCACTGCACTTTTTTCTTTTTGTGGTGTGGGAACACATAACCATGCTTAGCGATGAGCCTTTTACTGACACTTTTTTATTTTACCTCCAGTAGTTAATTGTAAATAGCAGTGTGGTGATTACCTGTTATACTAAAGATTGGCATGTGGCATTAATAAACATCAATGGATTTCAGTTGTGCTCCACCAGGCCACACCCCCCCATGTACAATGTGCCTGGCTGTTGAGTTCACCTCCTCATCCCTGCACTCAGTGCACTGAATAGCAGCACTGATGGGCACTGATAGTGCCCATCAGTGCTACCCATCAGTGCCCATCAGTGCTGCCAATCAGTGTCCACTATCAGTGCCAATCAGTGCCCATCAGTGCTGCCTGATAGGCGGCACTGATTGGCAGTAATGGTGGGCACCAATAGCTGGTGGTTGTCACTGATAGGTGGCACTGATTGGCAGCACTTATAGGCATTGATAGGCACTGATTGGTGGCACTGTTAGGGAGCAATGATTACCACTGATTGGAAGCATTGATTGGCAGCACTGATAGGCAGCACTGATGGGCTGCACTGTTTGGCACTAATAGGCACTGATAGGTGACACCGATAGGCACTAATAGACAGAACTGATGAGCACTGATTGGCACTGATAGGAAGCACTGATGGGCACTAATAGGCTGCACTGATTGGCAGCATTGATGGACACTAATTGGTAGCACTGATAGGCGGCACTGACTGGCAGCACTGATTGGCACTGATAGGCAGCACTGATTGGCACTGATAGGCAGCACTAATGGGCACTGATGGGCACTGATTGTCAACACGGATTGGCACTGATAGGCAGCACTGATGGGCACTGATAGGCAGCACTGATGGGCTCTGATTGGCAGCACTTATGGGCATCGATAGGCAGCACTGATGGGCTCTGATTGGCAGCACTTATGGGCAATAATTGACACTGATAGGCAGCACTGATGGTTACTGATTAGCAGCACTGAGGAATACTAATTGACACTGATAGGCAATACTGATGGGCACTGATTGGTGGCACTGATGGGCACTGATTGGTGGCACTGATGGGCAGCATTGATTGGCACTGATAGGCAGCATTGATTGGCACTGATAGGTAGCACTGTTTGGCAGCATTGATTGGCACTGATAGGTAGCACTGATTTGCAGCACTGGTTGGCACTGATAGGAAGGCAGCATTGGTTGGCACTGATAGGGGAGAGGGGGAGTTTCACATGCAGCAGATCAAGGCTTGCAAGAGCTGCTCAGTGTGTGACACTGTCATGTAAAGTTACTGCTTACTGGGAGAACGACCAGCTGTTACAACTCAGCCGCGATGTTAGGGGTGGGCGGGACCAAGCAGCTATCAACACTAACCAATGATTGGACTGCTTAAAGGGGTTGTAAACCCTTGTGCATGAAGGTAAAAAAACTTCTGAAACTGTCCAGCCCCCCAGCCCCCCCACCTGTTTTACTCACCTGAGCCCGTTTGTTCCCTTGGCGGAGATGCGCTCTTCCTCTCTGCCCGTTGTCTTGGCTCCTGATTTGATAGATTGATAGCAGTGCAGCCATTGGCTCCTGCTGCTGTCAATCCAATCCAATGACGCGGGCGCCGTGAATACACGCAGAAGCAAGACTCAGGAGAACGCCCGCACGGGTGTTCACCAAGGAGAGCGCTTCTCCAACGTGGACACCTGTTGTGGGGAGGAGCTACCAGCACCGCCGGGGGAGCCCAGAAGAGGACGATCAGGGCCACTCTGTGCAAAACGAACTGCACAGTGGAGGTATGATATGTTAATTTTTTTTTTAAAACAAGGGTTTACAAATCCTTTAAGAAAGGAGGCAGAGCCACATACTGTAAATGTAACGCCCTGCCCAGACCCTATCCCATTGGCTGGTGTTTGATAGCTGCTCGGTCCCGCCCACCCCCGACATCACCGCTGAGTTTTGACAGCTGGTCTCTCTCCCTGCAATCAGTGACATTACATGAAAGTAACAGTTTCATACACTGAGCGGCTCTCGCCTCATGATCTGCTGTCTGAGAAACTGTTTCACAGACAGCACGGACTACCAACAGGGCTTTGATGCAAAATTTTGGAGCAGATCTCAGGAGACAGCACTGGGTGATTAAGGTGTGCCTAGGCACACCCTGCACACCCCGTGCGCATGCCTATGCTCAGAGGTATTGCGGAGGATTAATACCCTCTTAGTGGAACATCCGGGTATCCCGATAATGATTAGCACTCACAGGTCAGGAGAATCATGGCCAAATACTGGCATCTGCTGAGCATGGATTTCACCCTTGGCCCCTTTGTGCCAGATAAACCAGCCATCACTTACAGAGATGCCAAATCGGTCGGTGATCAATTGGTACACAGTGAATTCAAGGGCAGCACTAGAAAAGACCCTTGCAAGTATCCTGGCACCTTTCGATGTGGTGGCTGGAACTATTGCCAATATATGTGCACCAATAAGACAATTTGTTTGCCTAATGGTGCCATTTTTAGGCACAGACATTATGCAAACTGTAAAACGATCGGCATGGTATATCTCCTGACCTGTGAGTGTGGCTCCTTTTTATATGGGTTAAACCATTCAAGAGTTTTGGAAAAACGCATATCCGCATATCTTGTGTATGAAATTGAAGAACCCTGATCTTCCATGGGGCCGCCATATGATATCTGCACACAATTGCAGATTTCCCCATATACAGTTTCTTATTCTGGATCGTATCTATCCCCCCCTTAGAGATGGTGACTGGAATAAGAAACTGCTCCAGTCACAATTGCGCTGGATTTTCTCACTACAAGCCACGTTCCCTCCGGGGTTAAATTAAGCCGTTAATTACAAGCCATTTCTGGAGGGTTTTGTTTTGGGTGGTTGGGAAAAGTGATTTTTGCTTTAACTCTCCTTTTATAGGTCTGCTGTACACACTTCTATTCTATCTCCTGTGCATCAATGCACCATGATAATCAGTATTGTCCATGATGTATCTCGTGTGCATTAATGTACCATGACAATTAGTATTCTCTGTGATATGTCCTCCTTCCTCCCTCCCCTCCTTTTTCCTTCCCCACTCTCCCTTTGTCCTCCCCATCCCCTCCCCTTATTTCCCCCCACCCTCCCTCTTATTCTCCCCTTTACCCTCTCCTTTGCCTTGCCTGGTAATCACTGTACAGCTTTACATTTTGCTCTTTTTGTGCTATTTAGTATATATATTTTGCTCGCTTCTCTGCCTTTTGGCTAAGATCAAGTGTAGTATCGACTTTAGCCCTTAGGGTTGTCTCTGCTTTACAGCTAGGACGTTGAGAACCACTTGCATCTATCCAAGCTAAATGGTCCTTGTGGTGTACCCTCTGCTCGGCCTGGTAGGATCGTTGATTAAATTCAGCTTCACCTACTTGCTGCTATTGGGTTAGAGGCTTAGCCCCCACAGGGAACGAGATTGCGGTCTTCCCTCCTCCCCCACTCCGCATTACTACCTCTGGGCAGTAGATGCTAAGAGCCTTTGTAAAGGCTAAGAAAAAGAGCGAAGACGTCGAGGAACCAGAAGGAAGCCGCCTAAGAACACCTGAAGCGACATCCAACTCCTCGACGATGGGGAAGAGTGATAAGAAGACCAGCAAGGAGAAGAAGAACCCCGTTCCAGCCACTTCCTCCGAGCCCGGGAATGTCGCCGCCTCAACCCCTGCCTCTACCCCGGCCGGCACCAGCCGACCAGGACCAGCCAAGCCAGACCAGCCTGCAGACGGGCTCCCAGCACTCGAGCCTTGGATGAAGCAGACGGTCGTGGTGCAGCTGAAGGAGGTGGACGGAAGAGTCCCTGACATGACCCCGGAGATCTTCGGAAAGAAGATGATTCCGGAACAAGGGTTCAGCAATGCGGAGACGCTTTCTGTGCAGGCCTTCACAAGAGTTATATTTTTTATAACTTTTGTGTCATTTCAGGTCTGCAGAAGATACTGGGAGATGGTGAAGACCAGTGGCCCTGAATCCCCTTTCCGAAAGTTCACTGCGAACTGCCCCATAACACGGGACGAAAAGCGGGTGACAGTGGCCATGAGGAACCGCCATACCAGCGGAAAGGACATAGCCACCTACCTCCAGAGGTTCTGCACCGTGGTGAAGGACCCGATCCAAATCTTCGATGCCAACGGCTTCTGGATAGGTAAGTGGTCTGTGCTCTGCAAACTGAGGAAAGACCCTTCGGGGGACATCCAGCACCTGCAGCCTTTCTTCTCCCTGGGATCCTCCGCAGGAATCCTTTTCTACCCCGGCATACCCTACAACTGTAACAAGTGTGGGCAGCCGGGACACATAGGTAAGGATTGTACAGAGCTTGCCTGCAAGTTCTGTAGGGTAACAGGCCACGAGACCAAGGACTGTCCGAGGTCCAAAGCCTGCAACCTTTGCGGATTGGCAGAGCATGTCTTCAGACACTGCCCCCAGAGGACCCGGACCTACGCTGGAGCCGTGAGCCAGGGTAAGCCATCCGGGAGGAAGCTGCCAGAAAAACAGAAGAAACCAAAGGAACCTCGAAAGGCCACAGGTAAGCCCACTCCCGCCCCCCCCTGCCCCTACCCCACCCCCTACCTCCAGCACACCCCCACCCACCCCCTCTGTGCCGGAGGAGCCCCTCCCCACCCCTTCCCCCCCGAACCTGTCCTCCCTGGAGGACTTCAAAAAACCCTCCCACCCCCCTCCACCCCCACCAGTGGCCCAAGAGGAAGCCGGAAACGGAAGCCAGAGAGCCCAACAGCTGAGGAACCTGCCACATCCACCAAACTGCCCAACGGGGTCCAACGCGACAGCGATGGACCAGAGCAAGTAGTGGAGGACCTAGAGTCTGCAGGGGAGGAGGAGGAAGGGGAGGAGATCGTGGTCAACCCCGAGCATGACCTCCCCCCCGACGTCCACATCAGCCAGCAGATGTTGGAGTCTGTCCTTGAGGAGCTGGGCCTGGCCCAGAACACAGGACAGGCAGAAGACGCAACGGAAGAGCCACCCCCCCTCCGGGGAGGTAAGTTCGGACCCTTGTTAACTAGACCCTCATACCCTTTTTCATTATGGCTGAGATCTCAATCTTTTCCATTAATGTGAGAAGTATCAAGGATACATCTAGAAGGCAAGAGGTCCTGACCTTTCTTTCAAGTCAGCAGAGTGATGTCTACATGCTTCAGGAGTGTGCCCTTCCTCCCTTGAGGAGGTACACTCATCTGTCCTCCCAGTGGACCCTTGGTCCCTCCTACTGGTCCGGAGGTGGCGATTGCAAGTCTGCAGGAGTAGCCATTCTGGTCAGGGGTGGGCGCTTCACGGTTGACTCTATCCATGAGCTAGTCTGTGGCCGTCTTTTGGTCATAGACGGCTCGTGGGTGGAAGAGCCAGTTAGGCTCATCAACGTGTACGCTCCCCCAGACAAGAATGCGCGGCTGGAACTTTTCCAGACCCTGCAGGCCCAACTCGTCACCACCAGAACAGTAGTGATCGGTGGTGACTTTAACTGTCCGATCGAGGAGGATGGGCGCAGCTCCAGCATATACGCAAAACTTGATGCTACTTCTAGGCTGCTCAAGGAGATGGTCTCGGAGGCCTCCTTGCAGGATGCCGTGGGATCCATAGGGAAAGGGACCGTGAACTATTCGTGGTGCCGACCCGTGCTTTCCAGGATTGACTTCGTGCTCACTTCAAGAACAGTCAAGCATCGTGAGTTCTCCATGGTCCCCTGCTTTTTCTCTGACTTTTTCTTTGCCTGCGGACCGGGTTCCTGGAAGCTGAATAGCACCCTGCTGGAAAACGAGGAATTGATGGGGGAACTCCGGGAGGCCTATGCCACCTGGACGGAGGAAAAGAGATTCTTCGGAAGGGTAAGTGACTGGTGGGAGTTTGTGAAGGTTAAGCTGCGTAGCTTCTTCCAGGCAAGGGGACGCCAGCGTGTGTGTGCCAAGAGGAGGGAACTCAGGAGACTGCAGCGTCAATTGCAGTCCCTGCAGGACCTTCAGCACTGTGGCTGGGACGTTAGGCAGGACCTGGAGGACACCAAGAAGAGCCTGAAAGGACACTTCGAGGAAGAATCCAGGCACATTGTCTTCCGTGCCAAGGTGGAGAATCTTGAGAAAGGTGAGAAGTGTAATTCTTTCTTTTTCAGGAAACTTCACTCAGGACACACACCCTTGTCAGAGTTGCGCGACGAGACCGGAACACTCCAGAAGGGGAAGAAGGCTGTGATGCAAGTGGTCAGCGACTACTACACCAACCTCTACTCCCCGAAAGAAACGGACACACAGGCGGCCGACAGGTTCCTGTCAGGTATCTCTAACCAAATTGATCCTGCAGGTTCATCAACCGTCAACGCCCCCTTGGTGTTGGAGGAGCTGCACTCTGCCGCTAAATCCTTTAGGCGAGGCAAGACCCCGGGCTGCGATGGTCTCCCAGTTGAGCTCTATGTAGCACTGTGGGATCTCGTGGGCCCGGACCTGCTCGAGCTGTACGAGGAGATGGTGGTGGAGGGCAGAATGCCTCCGTCACTGAGGGAGGGGATGATCACGATTTTGTATAAGCGGAAGGGGGAGAGATCGGATCTTAAAAATCTCTCTTCTGAACGTGGACTACAAAATCCTCGCCAAGGTCCTGGCCAACAGGCTGAAGTCTGTCATCGGACAGATCATCCACCCGGATCAGACTTGCGGCCCTGGTCGCAGGATTGCGGACAGCCTTGCGCTTGTCCGGGACACGGTCCAGTACATTCATGGCCGCCGTGTGCACGCGGCCCTGGTCAGTCTTGACCGTGTCTCCCATGAGTTTATGTGCAGAGCTCTGCACAGGTTTGGTCTTGGGGAAATGTTTTGTTCGTATGTGAATGTGATGTACACTGACATTTCTAGTTTGGTGCTGGTTAATGGCTGGAAAACTGACCCCTTTCCAATTTTGTCTGGGGTCAGACAAGGCTGCCCTCTCTCACCTCTGCTTTTTGTTTGTTGTATAGAGCTCTTCGCCCGAAGCATCAGACGGAACCCAGAGATCAGAGGGATCACCGCACCAGGACCGGACAGACGGGAGGACGACGTGGACGACGTGACGGTGTTCTGTGCTGATCGGCGCTCCATCGACACACTCGCCCAGACCTGTGAGGACTTCGGCCAAGCTTCAGGGGCAAAGGTCAACTGCGGGAAGTCGGAAGTCATGCTCTTCGGAAAGTGGTTCCTGCCTTCTTCTGCACCCATTCCCTTCAGCGTCAAGACGGACTTCATCAAAATCCTTGGGGTCTGGTTTGGAGCTGAGGGCGCAGCCCTGAAGTCCTGGGAGGAAAGACTGTCAAAGATGCAACAGAAGTTTGGACTTTGGAGCCTCTGACAACTCACCATCGAAGGCAAAACACTGGTACTCCGCAGCGAGATCCTCCCTGTGTTGCAGTACCTCGCCCAGGCCTGGCCCCCTCGGGTTAACACCTGTAAGGCCATCACCAGGGCGGTGTTTCACTTCATCTGGAGCTCCAAAATGGACAGAGTGAAGCGGGCGGTCATGTTCAAGGAACCCCTCAAGGGTGGTAAGGGCGTGCCCGACATCGCTACCTTACTGAGGGTGTGCTTTGCTTGTAACTGCATCCGCAGGACATTGGTTGACAGAACTGTGGACTCTGGCGGTAACTCCATGTCCCGTTTTTTCCTCCTGCCTCTTTGGAGGACCCTTGGATGGGACAAATGGGACAGCTCCATCCCCTACAACTGGGACACTCCTTGGTACTACTTGGACACCTTCAAGTTTATTAAGGAGCTGGGGCTACATGGAGTGAAGCCCGACTTGTGGAAGCCAAAAACTATCCACAAGTTGATCAGAGCATCGGACATTGTTGAGACTGTTCCAGGCCTCCCTTCAGCCACTTGTAAAGTGGTCTGGAGGAATGTTTCTTCAAAGAGACTCACCAACAGGCACAAAGATCTGGCATGGATGGCAATCCAAGGGGGGTTGCCACTCAGGACATTCATGCATGCCAGAAACCTGTGCAGATACAGGCACTGCCCCTTTTGCATCATCCAGGAGGAAACTGCTCTGCATGTTTTCTGGGAGTGCCCCTTTGCACAGGACCTGTTGAGGGCCTTGGAACCTGAACTCAAAGACTTTGTGCCACACACTGCTATCACACACTTTGGTGTGTTGAACGGACTCTTCTGTGGAACTCATTCACAGGAGGACATTGACGGTGCCTGGCGGGTGCTGTGTTGCTTTAAGGACGCTTTATGGTGCGCCAGAAAGCGCCTCATCCACCAGCGGGAGAGGATGTCCATCGAGGACTGTCGCAGACTGGTTCACAGTCTGCTCAGAGACTATCACTTGATGGACTTCAAGGAGGAAGAGGAGGTTTGAAGATTTCCCCATCCCCCCCCTCTCCCCCATGTATCCTTTGGCAGTTCAAATAAAGCTTCGGGCCTGTGAACTCTTTACTCCCTCCCCTACCCCACCTTCTCCACCCCCCCCCCCATCACACCCGTTGCCCATTTGAATGATATTTTGACTGTATGACCTGATTCTTTGTGAAATGTTTTTTAAGTACCGCTTTCAGGGTAATGCGGCGTCATGCATGATGTGATGTTTCAGGGTATCACTACTCTGCACAACACATTAGGCATCATACCGCAGGATGAATGTAATTTATTTGTATGCTTGGCAATGTATTGTTATGTAGTGTATTTATGAGCTGCGTCGCAGTACAGATTGGAATGTACCCTGTTTAAGTATTTGTTTTTTGTATATTTTCTTGCAAAATAAAGTATACATTTTCAATCAAAATTTAGTGTATATATTTTGTATGATCCTTTATTGTTATATTTATTTTGTTCTCTTCTTCCGCAGAAGTTTGTGGACTCCACACCTGCGTGATGTCATCACGTCGTGACGGATACCTCCACAGGGGACGCCGACACGCCGCACTGACCGGCTTCACTGATGGCTTCTTCCACCGTCAATCCTTTTTAGCTGCAGGTGGGGGCAGGTGTGTGTGGCAGTGACTGGCCACACACACACATGTTGTGGACTATAAAATGAGTACTTCAGCACTCCATACTCTGTTCATCTCCCACCTGCCTGGCTACATATATGCTGTGCGCTCCCTCTCTTGGGGGGCCAATTTGCATTTTTCCATTGCCTTCCTGATCAGGTAACATTTGTTTTCATTTAGGGGTTTACTCCCCCCTTATTATTCATTCCTTGCTACCTGCATGCTCCATAGACATATCTATTTTATCCCACTATTCTTAAATCTACCTTCAATTTTCAATACCAAGTGTTTCATCTGCCCTGGATAGTAATTCCAGCAGCACTTCCCTTTTGCCTTTAGTAGCATCTATATGGATGGTATATATTATATATTTTGGTCCCTGCCTATGCATTTATATATACACCTACTTGCTATATATATGTCAAAATAAAATATACAAAAACTCTTATATCACATATGTTGCTATATATACTCCTCTACACTCATCCTTTCTTGTTTAAATAGAGCATGAGGATTTCCTCAGTGTCGTAAGAAGCCCTCTCCAATACCTGTGTGCCCCTTGTGGCTGTGCTTTCCTCTATGCTGGTCTCGCTGGTTGCCCACTGCTGTTTCCATCTGGAGGCCTCTGTCTACACCAATAGGATCCTTGTTGGGACATGGCTGTCTGGTTTTTACAAAATCGCTCTGTGGCTGTGACATGTACTTGCATTTATTTTGGCAACATGTAAGTGTTCCACTATATTTTTTCTTCATATACCTGTACTCAGATCAGGGGCGGATCCAGGGGGTGCAACAGGGCTATTGCCCCCCCTGAGAAATTAGTTGTGGCCGGTGAGTGTGCAAGCGGCGCGGTGGGTAAGCTGGCAGGTGGCTCAGCGGGCAAATGACTGTGCGGGCGGCGTGGTGGGTGACCTGCCCAGCCACCCAGCTGCCCATCCGCTCGCACAGTCACATTGACTGTGCGAGCGGACAAGCAGCTGGGCGGTTCGGTGGGTGGGTGAGAGAGCGGACGCAGCTGGGAGGCTTGGTGGGTGAGCTGGCCGATCAGTGGGTGGTGGAGCAGAGAGATGACATCATCTCTCACCGCCTGGCACCCACCCTGCAGTTCCGCACTCACTCACTGTGCAGGCAGCCGTGGGCAGCAGAGAGGTTACATCATCTCTCTGCTGCCTGGGACACAGGAAGTGACAATCCCCTCCTTAGCAGGAAAGTGACAATCCGCAACTTGTGGCAGGTGACGTGGCAAGTGGACAATCCGCAACTTGTGGCAGGTGATGTAGCAAGTGACAATCCGCAACTTGTGGCAGGTGACGTGGCAAGTGGACAATCCGCAACTTGTGGCAGGTGACGTGGCAAATGACAATCCGCAACTTGTGGCAGATGACGTGGCAAATGACACTCCAAAACTTGTGGTGGGTGACGTGGCAAATGACAATCCACAACTTGTGGCAGGTGACATGGCAAGTGGACAATCTGCAACGTGTGGCAGGTGACGTGGCAAATGACAATCCGCAAATTGTGGCAGGTGACCTGGCAAATGACACTCCAAAACTTGTGGCGGGTGACGTGGCAAATGACAATCCACAACTTGTGGCAGGTGACGTGGCAAGTGGACAATCTGCAACATGTGGCAGGTGACGTGGCAAGTGGACAATCCGCAACTTGTGGCAGGTGATGTGGCAAGTGACAATCCACAACTTGTGGCAGGTGACGTGGCAAGTGTACAATCCACAACTTGTGGCAGGTGATGTGGCAAGTGGACAATCTGCAACTTGTGGCAGGTGATGTGGCAAGTGACAATCTCCAACTTGTGGCAGGTGACCTGGCAAGTGGACAATCCGCAACTTGTGGCAGGCGACGTGGCAAATGACAATCCACAACTTGTGGCAGGTGACGTGGCAAGTGGACAATCTGCAACGTGTGGCAAGTGACAATCTGTAACTTGTGGCAGGCGACATAGCAAGTGACACATTCGGAGCTCATGCTGATTCTACATTATGGTGAGTTGAACTATTTCATTTTCTAATTTAAATCGTTTTTATTGAAAGAAAGTCATGACAATGTATATGGAGTTCAACAGTGACATTACCGTTGAGTATACAATACATAAATATAGTTGGACCACCAAATCAGTCTACTAGATAGTCTAATAGACAGAAGGTTTTTATGAAGAGTATAAGTCACCTCTCACCTCATCCCAAAAATTAGCAAAAAAATATATAAAGGAGGAAGACCCCAGGGATTTTATCGGTGGGAGGGAAGTAGGGAGTAGAGATGTGTAAAAAGGTAAGAGGAATCAGAGTATATAAAAAATGTATAATACTTTATTCAAAATTGCACAAAAATGGAAATTTTAAAAGCAATGAAGTATACAATAGCTGCACTATATCATAGTCATGAGGGTTCTAATAGTGAAGAACACATGCATAAATGATACATATGGAAAAATCCAACATGTTTCGGAATGTTTGGGATGTTAATTCCTTCTTCAGGGATTTCCTGTGCAGTTGTAATATATAGTCTGCAAAGTGTATGAAAATAGAAACATACTAAGGCAAAGTGCATAAATGGTAACAATATACAATATAATGGACATATATGAATTAGGGACTTGGGGACAAGGGACAAAGAGAATACTGGTTAATGGTAGAAGGGACTTACTAGTTTACACCGATTATGATTGTTAAATGGATCAAAAATGAGAGGATAATGCTCCAGATCCTGATCTCCCAGATTGTAAGAAAAAGATAGCTCTATAAATAGAGCAGTTCAATGCCTGAGTACATGTGTTAGCAACGTTGACAGCTCAAAAATTAGATAGATGCAAAGTCCTAAGATATAAAGATGGTATATATAGTCAGGTATACTATATTGCCATAGAGTATAATATATATACATAAGACATGGTGTATATAAGCTGTAAGAGCTGGCTAGGCTAGCAGGTGTACAGACTAAAAAATAGTTATGGTTTGTATGAAAGTGAAGCATATATAAAAACTATACTATGCAATAGTAGCAAGGGACTTGAATATCTTAATGAAGCTTTTAGGGCTGAATAAGTAAATAATCCCATATAGTTATAAATGGGGACATATATTCAGTACTCGTCTAGTGTACTGTGAGTATATGGTAGGTATTCAAGTATATAAAAGTTCTAGAGCATAAGCAAGGTATAGCCCAAATAGGCACAAACGTAGGATACTTACTTTGTGAATACAAAGTCCAAGCCAGTCTGCTCCTGTTGTTCCTGTTTTTTATATATGCTTCACTTTCATACAAACCATAACTATTTTTTATGCCGCGTACACACGGTCGGACTTTTCGTCTACAAAAGTCCGACAGCCTGTCCGACAGACTTCCGGCGGACTTCCGGCGGACTTGCAGCAGACTTTCTAACGAACGGACTTGCCTACACACGACCACACAAAAGTCCGACGGATTCGTACGTGATGACGTACACCGGACTAAAATAAGGAAGTTCATAGCCAGTAGCCAATAGCTGCCCTAGCATGGGTTTTTGTCCGTCGGACTAGCACACAGACGAGCGGATTTCGGGGTCCGTCGTAGTTACGACGTAAAGATTTGAAGCATGTTTCAAATCTAAAGTCCGTCGGATTTGAGGCTGAAAAAGTCTGCTGAAAGTCCGGAGAAGCCCACACACGATCGGATTACCAGCCAGCTTTAGTCCGTCAGCGTCCGTTGGACTTTTGTAGACGAAAAGTCCGACCGTGTGTACGCGGCATTAGTCTGTACACCTGCTAGCCTAGCCAGCTCTTACAGCTTATATACACCATGTCTTATGTATATATATTATACTCTATGGCAATATAGTATACCTGACTATATATACCATCTTTATATCTTAGGACTTTGCATCTATCTAATTTTTGAGCTGTTCCTTGTGGACAGGCTGTTCAAGCCTTTCACGTTCATTGGTGATATTGTGAATGCCATATTGGTAAAATACAATGAACATACCTTGTATCTTTTTTCACTTGGGCTGGGAGAGTGTCGATAGTCCCTGGTTTTGGTGCTGTTGGCTATAAATGTGAGGTAGCCTGAGTCCAGGAGTCAGATATGATATTTTCAGCTGGTAGAACTGTTCAGTTTCGAAGTCCCGTATATCAGTTCCTGTAAACAAAGGAGAGAAAAAAAGGGAAGTGGAAACACAAGGGTGTAAAAAGGAGTGATTCTGTTAGGAATCTGCGTGGATATCTACTGCTGTAACTTGGGGGGAGAACGATAAAGGCTCTGTGCGGCTATCTCCTGGGCCATCAGGGAATTTGAAGTCGGAGTTGTAGAGCAGTAGACTTTCAGCCTGTTTCGGTGTCAGAGCTGTCCTAAGTGGACGGAGGGGGGTGCAGTGTGTTATCCTCGTTGTCGTTCAGAGCTAATATTTGCCATTCTGTCATAAGTCAGATACCTTCCTTGACACTTGCACCACATGCGATTTTCCATCTTTGGTGATCAGCAGCTTGGCCGGGTAAAACCATCTATATGGAAAGTGATGGTTATTCAGTGGCTTAGTAATTGTGGCCAGCTGCCTGCATTGCTGCATGGTAAATGCAGAGAGATGAACTGGTCCTTGATATGGTAAAAATGTATTCGGACTATAGTGTCCCTGGGAAGGTGGTCTGGAATGCTTTTGGGCCTTGGTAGGCGGTGTATGCAGTCAATTATCAGGTCCTTTAATGGTGCTTCTGGGAGAGCGGCCTTCATGACATTAGTGAAGTATTCTTTCAACTCTGGGGGTTTAAAAGATTCAGGGATCTTCCTTATTTTGACGTTGTTTCGTCTTGATCTGTCTTCCAAATCTGCTAGTTTTGTTTTAATGTTCATAATCTCATCATCCCTATCGTTATGGGCATCGACCATGTCATTAAATGTGTGTGCAAACTCGCCTATTTTATTTTCAATATGGGAGACTCTGTTGGACACTGATGTGACCTCAGATTTAAATTGCTGAGTTATGGCCAGCATATCTGCATGCAGAGTGGAACGGAGTGACACCAGCATATCTTTAAGTGTAGTGTCCATAACCGGCTGGTTTAGTGTTGGGAAGTCAGTTATGGAGTCTTGCAACTCCCTGGTGTCATCCAAAAAAGAATTAAATGCGCTTACCTCCACAGCTACTGCCTGTGATATGGACGTCTTTTGTCTGCTTTTTGCTGGGCTGGAGAAAGCTGAAGGATGTGGTGGATAGTTGAAGTGCCCCTGCTGCCGAACATTAGTGCTGCGGCTGCTGTGTTGTTTCGTGGCCTGGTTCTGCTGTTTATTCTGGCCTCGTGTGTCTCCGCTGTATCTGCCGGCGCCATCTTGGACATAGAGGCGGCGCGGCTGTACGAGAAAGTCCGCCATCTTCCCCGGCTGTGTCGGCACTTTCCATTTGCGGAATGGCATTTGGGGGTGCACCCGCTCCAGGTGTGATCATCGCTTGAAATGAGGCTTGTAGTCGCTTTGTATTCCCGTTACTGCCCAGGGTAAGACGGACCATCAGCTCCGCTGGCTAGCCACGCCCCCCATCTCTTAACTATTTCATTTTCTATAACAATGTAATAATATAAATGATGTGCTTCAATCATCCTGACACCATAACAACCATGGTGCCGTGATGATTGAAGCGTCAACACCAGCCATTTCCCCAATAAATTGCCCGCAAAAAAATCTTATTTTCTGGCAAGACTAGACTCTGGATCCGTCCCTGACTCAGATGTGTTTTTGAATAACTAATGGCTGTATATTCTGCATACATGTATATACACATATTTTTCTGTACATGTTATTTATTATCATTTTTTGTCTGTTTTTAAAGATAGAAACAAAACTGCTCTACACACCCCTGAAGGAGTTTCCTGAAACGTTTCAGGTGTGGTCCGTGCAACTTGCCATGGTGACCCTATCACGGTAGTCTCTGGACCTCTCTAGAGTTTTGTTCTTCTGTTTTTTGCCATATCTGTGTAATTCAAATGTCTGTAGGCACCTATTGATTCAAATTGTAATTGTTTATATTTCAATACATTTTTGTATACTCTTTTTACATACTCTTTGTGTACTACTACTTGGGCCATTATAGTCCCATAAGGGGAAGTTCCTTCTTTACCCGCTAATGATAATGGGGGACTTTAATAATGTTTGCAATACAGGTATGGATCGTTATCCAGCGGGTTCTAGGTCTGAGACCCCCTTTGCTAGGCAGTTATAGGAAATAGGATTACAAGATATGTGGCAGCTTTTTAACCCTACAACTCATGCTTTTTCATGTTGCTTCTCTACCTATGGAACTCTATCCAGAATTGATTTAGTCCTGGGTATGGATCTAACTTTTTCCTTAGTTTCAAATATACAATACCTGGTAAGTGGGATTTCGATCATTCACCAGTTTTACTAACTATAAAAGAAAATAAAAGAAAATAAAAACGAATTGGCGTGTGAATGCCTCATGGTTGCAGGTATTAAAGCAGGGTGAATCTGTCAGCCACTTATCGATTTATTTCTTTATAATGCTAATGGTATTGGGACACTATGATGGCCTTTTTGAGAGGGCGATTGATACAAGCTATGAGTATATTTAAAAAGTCTAGTATGGAATGGGAGACCTTTTTAGCAGCAGAGGTGCAACAAAAAGAATTCCAATATATCCAGATTCCTACACCCATGAACCAATCTATTTGGAAAGATGTACAACTTTTGTATAAAAGAACATCTATGGAAAAGGCTGAACAAGCTCAGTTTTTTTTACAAAGAGCAGGTATTTTGAGGAGGGAGAGAGCAATGGGAAAATGTTGGCAGTAACTGCTAAATCTCAGACTCTATCTAATTATGTCCCCCGTATCCTTACACCAACAGGGAATATCTCCCATAATCAAGAGGATATTTTATCCTCTTTTTCTAATTTTTATAGAGATCTATATCAGAGTAAGAGAAGTATAAGGACTAATGCGCAAAGACCACAACCTAAACTGTAAACATCCAACCTAAGACTACCACTATGGTACCAGGTAAAGAGCTGCCAACATAGATGGGTCCACTCAGCACCCCCAAAGGAAAGCAATAAATTCACATAAGATATGTGGAGCTACTCTATAATCCAGTACCAAACCAACAATTCTGATCCAATCAGTGATCTCCTATACCAAAAGATAAAGGGATAAGCAATGTGCTTAACGGTAACTCCAAAATTATTAATTCCTAACAAAAAATGTAGAATCTGAACTGATATATGCTGAAGTCCAACAAAAATCATCAGTGCCAAATATATGTAAAATATGTGAGTGAACATCAAATATTAAAGTGCCAAGTGCAAAGTGGGATTCCTAATGTGTTAGCCCCCATGCATAAAAAAGAGAGAGTGACACTATATAAATATATAGCATACGAAACTTGATGTGGCTGGAATAATAGGCACCCAAAATAACTGAGATGCAAATAACAATTTCTGGATAGTGAAAAATTACAACAAATAAACAGCTCTTTTACGGTGTAGCAAATCATAACAATGTTCTAAATAGCAAACTAACCCACTGTACATGAGTATATAATGAAAATAAAAATATAAATAAAAACTGTAATACAAGATGCGAGAAGGAACCCCGCATCAATATGGGTCCACAATAGCTTAATCAAAAACAAACAGTGATAATTGTGCAATCATGCCATCATAAACGCATTAATGTGCTATATATATATATATATATATATATATATATATATATATATATATATATATATATAGACAGACACCCAACATCCAGAGTACAGAGGTGTCGTCCCAAAGTGACAATAGTGCAATTCAGTCCACAAAATTTATATAAAAGCGTGCAGCTGTGATAAGTAGTGTCCAGACAAGCAGTCTTAAATAAAGTGCAAATATATAGTGACTGGTGCTGTTCTTCTATTTAAATTCTGGTGCACACGCCAAGTGTTTCCCCCAGCCTCTCACCTCCAGCAGCGGCCCCCAGTGGGCCAAGTAGGGCAGATAGACAGTCTTGGGGTAGAGAGGATGGGTTTCCTGGAACGGTGCCCGTGGATCTGGCTCTCCGTCTCTCCTCCCGCCACTCACAGCAATCCCAGCAATGATAGTTAGGAAAAAAGGAGAGGTCCCATAGTGTAGTAATTTCGAATAAGTTTTATTAAGAAAAACGTAATACCTTACATTCAAATAAACAGCGAGCAGTTAATGATGTATTGAGCTTCAGGGTTCGGCCGTCCCCGAGAAGCGTCGGCAACTGGCTCCCCTACCCTGACGCGTTGCGTCACACCACGTGACTTTATCAAAGGGATGACTTCAGCATATATCAGTTCAGATTCTACATTTTTTGTTAGGAATTAATAATTTTGGAGTTACCGTTAAGCACATTGCTTATCACTTTATCTTTTGGTATAGGAGATCACTGATTGGATCAGAATTGTTGGTTTGGTACTGGATGATAGAGTAGCGCCACATATCTTATGTGAATTTATATCAGAGTAAGGAAATGTATCATCTGAACTAACTTAGCGATTTTTCGTCCCCATTAAGAATACCGTCTATTTCTGGTGAAGGCCGAGAGTGTCTTGAAACCCCCTTAACAATAGAAGAGTTAATTAGAGCAGTCTTGGAATCTTCTAATGGGAAGGCGTCGGTACTGGCGGTTTACCATTAGAATTATATAAGACGTATGGAGATATATTATTGCCAGAACTACTGAAAGTGTTCCATAAGGCTTATGCTTCATTTAAACTTCCAGGATCTAATGCCGCGTACAGACGATCAGACATTCCGACAACAAAATCCTGGATATATTTCCGACCGATGTTGGCTCAAACTTGTCTTACATACACACGGTAGCACAAATGTTGTCGGAAATTCCGTTCAACAAGAATGCGGTGACGTGCAACACATACGACAAGCCGAGAAAAATGAAGTTCAATAGCCAGTGTGGCTCTTCTGCTTGATTCTGAGCATGTGTGGAATTTTGTGCGTCGGAATTGTGTACACACGATCGGAATTTACGACAACGGATTTTGTTGTTAGATAATTTGAGATCCAGCTCTCAAATTTTTGTTGTCAGAAATTTTTTGTTGTTATATTCTGACGTTAGGCTTCTCACAAGGGTGTTAGCTAATAGATTAGATAAAGTTACGAAAAAGTTGATACATTTGGACCAATCAGGTTTTAAACCAATTAGATCTACAACAATAAACCTGAGAAGACTTTTTTTTAATTTACAGATTCTATCCGATAATGTAGGGAACAGGGCAGTATTGTCCTTAGACGCAGTCAAAGTGTTTAATAAATATCCCCCAAAAATATAATTTTTCCTCAGTTTAGGCCGATATGTATTCTTCTACATATTTTTGGTAAAAAAATTGCAATAAGCGCATATGATGACGAAACGCGTAAGACATGGCCTCATGTTACGCATACGTCAATCCTTCGTGTGGTTTACGAGCAGTTCCGGCTTCAGACAGGCGGGCGGTGGAACGCACGCTTCACCACGCTGCCCTCCAGGCTCTGAACCGGCTTGTGCAGCATTGCTAGCTCCTGTTTTAAATGTTTTAAAGCCTTTTTTTGGATAATAAATTTAATTTTACGGACTCACGCTATGAGATATATCTTTTTCTTGATGTACACGGATATTTAACACTGGGGATATCGTGACACCATTGACACCTTTGAAGGATATACCACAGTGGGCTGAGGACTTTTCTCCTGGATTCAACATCGCTGGAGTCTACCTATATGCCTTTTACCCCTGCAGGGGTTGGGCTGTCTGGTGAGTGAGAGCACGAGTGGGGGTGCGGTGGAAGACGGGGGACACCTGAAACACTATTCTCACAGCTTTTCCATCCAAGGGACACACTTAAGAAGTCTTTCTTCATATAGAAAAAAGTTTTTTCCTGGGATGTAAAATATATTTTTTCTGAGACTTTTTAAAAATATATATTTTTTGTGTTTGGGACATTGTTTTCACTAAGCACCTTTTATTCATCACTTGAACTGTTATTTGGATTTTTTACTCATTTACGTTGGGGATTACACAATATTGGTCTAATAAATAGACCACCATTTGTTTATTTTTGAATTTTGGGTACGCATATATATATATATATATATATATATATATATATATATATATATATTTCTCAGCAAATTGCACTTTTATTGCATAACACTGGGTGGATGAGCCCTTTTGCACTAAATCACAGCTATTTATGATCACATTGAATGTACTCACATATAATTGTGTTATATTTGTGTTTTATATATGTTTTTTAGGAATCACATTTTATGCACATTTAGTAGAACATCGCCAATTCCCCTTTTCGTAAGACATTTGTGAATAAGCGCATATTGATTGGTTTGCGCAAAAGTTATAGCGTCTACAAAATAGGGGATAGTTTTATAGCATTTTTATTATTACGTTTTTTATTAGTAATGGCGGCGATCTGCGATTTTTATCGTGAATGCGACATTATGGCGGACACATCGGACACTTTTGACACTATTTTGGGACCATTGTCATTTATACAGTGATCAGTGCTATAAAAATGCACTGATTACTGTGTAAATGACACGGGCAGGAAAGGGGTTAAACACTAGGGGGCGATGAAGGGGTTATGTGTGTCCTAGGAAGTGATTCTAACTGTGGGGGGGTGGGCTTCAACTCGATGACAGGGAGCAGTGATCTCTGTCATGTCAAAAGACAGAACGGGGAAATGCCCTGTATAGGCACTTCCCCGTTCTGCGGCTCCGTGACACGAAGCCGCCAATTAAAGGGGACATACAGGTATGACCATTTGCCCACCGCTGCCAATGTGCCAACGTATATCGGCGTGCAGCGGTCAGCAAGTGGATAAGCGAGGAGTTAGGGAGGATAAATTCTCCCTATATGCTGATGATGCGCTTCTGTTTTTAGGACACACAGACCAATCTTTGATCTCAGTTATGACATTGATTAAAACCTTTGGCATTTTCTCTGGATTTGCTATAAACTGAGAAAAATCTGTTACTCCCAGTAGATGAACCAATATCAGCTTTACAACGGATAGCCCATCAAATAAAAGTTGTGACATTATTGGTCTATGGGTCTCCCTTAAAATAGAGGAATACTTGAGCCACAATTTGGTTCCTATATTAGAGGAATTTAAGAAGAAAAGTAGGGTATGGACTAAATTACCCCTATTTGTGGTAGGACGAGCAAATTTAATAAAGATGTTTTGGGCCCCGCAGTTACTCTATGTCCTGCATAAATCGCCAATATGGATACCACTTAAATGGTTTAAAAAAATAGATTCCCTATTTCTAATTTTATTGTGGAAAGGGCAAAGTTCCAGAATAAAACTTTCAACATTACAACTCCCTAAGGATAAGGGGGGTTTGTAATATATTTCTTAGCAGCCCAACTTCAACAGGTTGCAGGATGGGGATTGGTAGACTGGACAGATTCTGTTCAGTTAATACTTTTGAGTAGATTTTCCCAGGATCATTTAATAGCTCAGTTTGAATCTGGGTCTTTCGCATATGTCTCACAAGGTCCCACCTTAAAGTGTATGCATAAAGTATGGCAGGAAATGAGACATATTATGCAGTACGAGTTTATATCAGTCTATTCTCCTTTATGGGGAAATAAAAACTACGAGGAATTAGGAAAACTAGAGGGGTTCCGGGCATGGAGAGAAATGGGAATACACTATATTGCTCAGTTTTATAGTGACAATGTGTTAAAAACATTTCAAGAATCAATGGTGGAACTACCAAGGTCACAACAGTGGCACTTGCGACAAGGCCCTGGCATTCGGCCACTGTCGGAGGGGGGGGGGGCCCAGCGGGGTTGCTAGTCGCACGGCTCTGAGCGGAGAACGAGTCTCTCATGGAACAGCACAGAGCAGGCATTGATGATAGATGACACAGCAGATCTGATCCATCTTCTCCCCCTCCTCTCTCCTGGGTGTGCTCTGCGGGAAGTCAAGTGTGAAGCTAAGGAGCTCACACTTCACTCGGAGCACACACAGGAGAGGGGGAGGGGGGAGAAGATGGAACAGATCGGCTGTGTCCTCTGTCATCCCATACAAGAGAGGACAGACTGAGGGGTAGATAGAACTGTCAATGGCGGCTCTGTGCTGTTCCATGAGAGACACACTCTGCAGAGCAGTGCTGAGAAGGCAGATGGCACTGGTGAGTACTGACAGGCTGCGCTGATGAGGCTGCACTGATAGGAGGCATTGATGGGCACTGATAGGTGGCACTGATGGGTGTTGATAGGCAGCATTGATGAGCACTGATAGGCAGCATTGATGAGCACTGATAGATGCTGATAGGCAGCATTGATGAGCACTGATAGATGGTACTGATGGGCAGCGTTAAAGAGCACTGATAGGTGGCACTGATGGATGCTGTTAGGCAACATTGATGAGCACTGATAGATGGTGCTGATAGGCAGAATTGATGGGCACTAATATGCAGCATTAATGAGCACTGATAGGTAACACTTGTAGGCGGAATTGATGGGCACTGATAGGCAGCATTGATAGGCACTAATAGGTGTCATTGATGAGCACTGATAGATGGCACTGATGATTGGGGCACTGATTATCAGCGTAAACAATTTACTGACATTCTTGACAGTTAATGGCAGTCCTTTCCTAACACAAATACAGCATGGGAGGAAAGGGCTGCGAATAACCGGCAAGTCTGTTTACATGTGATCAGCTGATCACAACGTAAAGGGCCACTGTGATTGCACTGGATGCATGTCCCAGGGGGCATGCAGGAAGCATGATTTTGGGAGGATGCCCATGGACACCCTCCCAAATTTGGAAGCCCAGGGCTCGCTTGGAAGGGACGTCACATCCCCCTTCTGGCTGTGTGTTTGTGGTCCAGGCTGGTTACGGAGCCGCTCAGCGGATGACATCACTTCCGGGTACGCCTTCTCTCCTCGTTGACGACGCCAGTTCCACAGCGGCTTCCAGTGCTTCACCTCGCTGCTGTCAGTGACGACAACATCCATCTCCCTGAAGGCTCTCCTCCACCGTGACCCCTTCCGATGCAGCCATGTTCATGATGTGCCTGATCATATCCTCCATCCTGTAAGTGTTTTTGAACCCAGTTGGGGCATTAAAATTTGCTTTTCTTCTGCACTTAGAGGCGCCTTTGTTTTTTATTTATATCTCGCTTGGAAGGGAGGCAGGGGGCCCATCATGGTTTCTTGCACCGGGGCCCTGAAGATTCTAGTTACGCCTCTGCGCTATAACTTCTGCGCAAACCAATCAAACACTTTTTTTTTACCAAAAATATGTAGAAGAATACATATTGGTATAAACTGATGAAGAAATTAGTTTTTTTTTTTTGGGGGGGGGGGATATTTATTAAAGCAAAAAGTAAAAAATATTGTTTTCTCAAAATCGTCACAATTTTTTTTGTTTATTGCACAAAGAATTAAAACCGCAGAGGTGATCAAATACCACCAAAAGAAAGCTCTATTTGTGGGAAAAAAAGGACGTCAATTTTGTTTGGGTACAACGTCGCACGACCGCGCAATTGTCAGTTAAAGCGCCGCAGTGCCATATCGCAAAAAATGGCCTGGTCATCTTCTGGTCTGTAAGTGGTTATAAACACTCCCCTAGCATTTGTGGCTGCAGCCATCTTGAGTAAGGGCAGATGATTCGTGTAGCATTTACTTCCTGGAATCCATCTGCCATCTGAGTAAACCCCTCCTCTCTTTCTGAAGACTCCTGGGTTGTATGACATAATTTGCCTAGGCAAAAAACCAGGAAATACAGTAACAGTAGAAATGTAAAAAGTTCAAAACGAGTAAATATGATATACTTTCCTACCTATTTACAAATACTAGCAGCATAAGGAATAAAAATAGTCAATGTTGACTGAGAGAGTGAAGTTCCACTTTAACCGCTTGCTGTCGCTTGACGGTGGCAGAATGACATGATATGGCGGGCGCTTTAAGGAGTATAGGGTGCACGCCCGCGGCATGGTGCAGGAGCTTGTGTGCATGGCCGGTGGCCCCGATGGCCGCAGGCTTCTTGCGATTGCTCCTGAGAAGGGGAGAGAATGGAGATTTGTGAATGTAAACAGACAGATCTCCGTTTTGTCAGGGGTGAGGAGAGCGATCTGTTGTTCCTACTGCTTAGGAACAACAATCTGTCTCCTCACCCAGGCAGTCCCATCCCCCCACAGTTAGAATCACTCCTTAGGTAACACAATTAACCCCTTGATCACCCCCTAGTGTTAACTCCTTCCCTGCCAATGACATTTGTACAGTAATCAGTGGCTATTTATAGCAATGATCCCTGTATAAATGTCAATGGTCCCAAAATAGTGTCAAAAGTGTCCGATCTGTCCGCCGTAATGTCACAGTCCTGATAAAAATCGCAGATCGCCGCCATTACTAGTAAAAAAATAATAATAATAAAAATGGCATAAATCTATTCCATAGTTTGTAGAAGCTATAACTTTTGCACAAACCAATCAATATACGCTTATTGCGATTTTTTTTTTTTTTTTACCAAAAAATATGTAGAAGAATACATATTGGCCTAAACTGAGGAAAAAATTTGTTTTTTTATATTTTTTGGGGGGATGTTTATTATATTGCTTTTTTTCCAAAATAGTCCGTCTTTTTTTGTTTATAGCGCAAAAAATAAAAACCGCAGAGGTGATCAAATACCACCAAAAGAAAGCTCTATTTGTGGGCATTTTGATTTTTGTTTTGGTGCAGTGTCGCACGACCGTGCAATTGTCAGTTAAAGCAACGCAGCGCCGTATTGCAAAAAAATGGCCCAGTCAGGAAGGGGGTAAATTCTTCTGGCGCTGAAGTGGTTACGCTTTGACAATAAAGCCAGGAAGCTGATTGGTTTCTATGCAGAGCTGCACCAGATTTTGCACACAATTTTTGTAAATCTCACCCAGTGGCTCTGCCATTACAAGATTCTATAGTCTATAACAAACCCATAAAAATATTGCTATGCAATTTCCAAACTATGCTTTTGATCTCTTCTTTTCAAAATGCTGACCATTACATTGATCCAAAAAGATTCTATATGTTATTAGCAGGTTATTTAATCATGCGCTGGAAACTTGTTGTATGCAGAGTATACCTTTACTTTAATGGAGGATATCAAAGCATGTCTTTATCATGGAACAGGAAACAGGAGGCTACAACTAAACACACTTAGGAACGAAGGCACTTCTTCTAAATACATTACCATAGAATACACATTATAACACTGCTGTGCCACCTACTGGTATAGATAGATATAATGCATAAAGTATTGTTCACAGTACAAAAGCAACTTTACATTACTTGCTGCTGTTCTTTTAACACCCCTTTCTCAGCAGCATGTGTTTTATTAAATTATATTCAGCTTCTTCTGGAAATAACTTTGACATTCCTTCAACAAAGGCTTGGTGAGTGCATCAGCAGTCATCTCCTCTGACAGGCAGTATTGAATGTCAATAACACTTTCCTCTTGTTTGTCCCTCAGTAGGTGATACTTGATGTCAATGTGATTGACCCTTTCTGATTGCGTAAGTTTTATACATCCCTGGTTGTCTTCAAAAATGGGAATTGCTTTTGACATGTCTATCCCAATGTCCACAAAAAGTTGACAAATCCATATCGCTTCTTGACAAGCGTGTGCTGCTGCTACTTTGTGCTGCTACTTTGCTTCAGTTGAAGATAGAGCGACAGTTGCTTGCTTTCGACTAGACCAACTTATGGTTCCTTCCCCATACTGGAAGATGAATCCACTTGTGGATTTGCGGTCTGTGCAGTCCCCGGCCCAATCGGCATCCACATGTCCACCAGTTTTGGAATTGATGTTGCTGGTAACCGTTACTTCATCTGAATTGTTCCTTTGAGGTATTGTATCACTCTTTTTACTGCATTCCAGTCATGCTGACAGGGGCATGAGACTTTCTTGCTTAGTGTGCCCACTGCTGCGGCTATGTCTGGTCTTGTCACAATGGCAACATATAGCAGCTTACCGATAGCTCTGCGATACATGTCATTGTTGGGTAGCAAGTTTTCTGCTACATTGCTCTTTTGATAGCCTGGTTCCATAGGAGTTTTCACTTCCTTTGTATCTTGCATATGGAATTATTCCAATATTTTAGAGATTTTCTGAGATTGGTTGAGAAGATAATTTCCATCTTCCCCTCTCTCTATTTGGATTCCCAGATAGTAGCTAATGTTCCCTAGCTCTTTGATTTCAACATTTTCTTTCAGCTTGTGAACTATCTGATTGTAATCCCCTTCTTGTTCAAAACCAGTTATAATGTCATTGACATAGATAAGGATGTATATCCATCTGTCTCCCTGATTCTTGGAGTAGAGACAGGGGTCTGCTTTACTTCTTGAGAATCCCTCTCTAGAAAGCACTTCATTCACTTTCTCATTCCACATCCTTGCGGATTGCTTAAGATTAGGGATGAGCCCGATGTTCGAGATGAACTTAAATCGACTCAAACATCGGGTGTTTGCTGAATTTAGAACATTATGGGGCGTTTGTGGCAAATTTGAGCGGCGCAGAATGCCCCATAATGCGCTGCGAGATCGCAATGAATTGGCATCTTATGATTGGCCAAAGCATGCACCTGACCTGCATGCTTTGGCCAATCACAGCGCTTTGCCGAGAGAGCCATTATTAGCCAAAGGCAGGGTGCCTTTGGTCTATCATGGCTCAGGGGGCTAAGTTCACCCTCACACTATATAGGGCTGCTGCTTACATGGTGACCGTATAGTGTAATGAATGAAAAGAGATTAGGCAGCTTAGTTAGTGGTGTTCAGGCAGTGTATTTGATATATATATATATATATATATATATATATATATATATATATATATATATACTCTGCATTTAGCGTAGATTAGATATTCAGTGTAGATTCTATAGTCAGTCAGTACAGGCAGTGTATTTGATATATACAGTTGATGCCATGATTAAAGATGGATGAACACTTTGTGTATGGGGTACAAGACCAAAAAAAGTGTCCCGCGATGTCCATCCATCTTTAATCATGGTGCCGACGGTGCTGAAAAAAAAAAAAAAAAAAAAGGAAAAACTTATCATCATGTGATGTCAGAGGGGGCAGGGTCACCCGTTTACATCACCGGGTAGCCCCGCCCTTGACTATATAAGAGCTGTCAAAGCAAAAAGATGGCAGCCGGCGGGATGCCTCCCATGCGGAGCTTTTCCTTTTTTTTTTCAGGACCATCGGTGCCGTGATTGAAGATAGACATTGCGGAACACTATTTTTTTTCAAATAAAGGAATTGTCCAAAACTGTCTCCTGTCATTTTTACTTTTTTAAAACTTTTTTGGGTGAATGGGTGGGGGTACAATGTACCCCCACCCATTCACATGGGGGGGCGGGATCTGGGGGCCTCCTTGTTAAAGGGGGCTTCCAGATTCCGATAAGCCCCCCGCCCGCAGACCCCCACGACCACCAGGGAAGGGTTGTGGGGATGAGGCTCTTGTCCCCATCAATATGGAAACAAGGTGCTTTGGGGGACCCCAAAGCACCCTCCCTATGTTGAGGGCATGTGACCTTTGTACAGTTCAGGAGGGGAGTGCTCTCTTGTCCCCCCCTTTTCCTGTGGCCCGGATAAGCGCCTGGTATGGATTTTGCTATGCCATAATTTTTTTTTAAATTTTGGCATGGGGTTCCTTTTAATATCCATACCAGACTGGAAGGGTCTGGTAATGGACTGGGGGGAACCCATGCGTTTTTTTTTTCAATTTTTTTTTATGTATATTGCTGGGATCCGGCAATACATTACAGCCGCAAGCAATTTTTAATGACATTTTTTCCTTTAGAAATTACATTTTGCTGCGGGACTGTTATGAACATGGGGAAAATACGCTAATTTACAGGTAGGCTAAGGGGACACCCCCCCCCCCCCCCCCCAGGCATGATAGTTAAAGGGATATTTAATTTTTATTGTTTCACTTTAAGCATTAATCACTGCTCCTAAAAAAACAGCCTTTTTAAAACTTTTTTTTGCATTGAAACATGTCCCCTGGGGCAGTACACAGGTCCCCAAACACTTTTCATGGCAATAACTTGCATTTAAGCTTTTAAAATGAGCACTGATTTTTCAAGTTCGTGTCCCATAGACTTTAACGTTGTTCGCGTGTTCACACAAAACTTTTGCCTGTTCACATGTTCTGCTGCAAACTGAACTATAGTTACATAGTTAGTCAGGTTGAAAAAAGACACAAGTCCATCCAGTTCAACCTTAAAAACAATAAATAAAATAAAAAATATCGTACAATCCAATATACCCATAATTGTATACCCTCAGTTGATCCAGAGGAAGGCAAAAAACCCTAGCAGAGCATGCTCCAATTTGCTACAGCAGGGGAAAAAATTCCTTCCTGATCCCCCAAGAGGCAATCGGATTTTCCCTGGATCAACTTTACCTATAAATGTTAGTACCCAGTTATAATATGTACATTTAGGAAAGTATCCAGGCCTTTCTGGTGTTCGGCTCATCCCTACTTAAGACCGTACATGCTCTTCTGAAGTTTACACACATGGTTGTCTCCTTGCTCAAACCCTGGTGGTTGCTCCATGTAGAGATCTTTCTTAATGTCTCCATATAGGAAAGCAGTTTTAACGTCTAGGTGTTTGACTTGCATGCCCTTGCCAGCTGCAATGTTAAGAAGCGATCTGATGGAGGATTGTTTTACGACAGGAGCAAATGTTTCATCGTAATCTTAACCAAATTTCTGGGAATAACCCTTGGCAACTAGTCTGGCGTTGTATTTGTGGATATTCCCTTCAGCGTTTGGCTTTTGTTTGAAAGTCCACTTATTTCCTATAGTTTTGCGGTAAGGAGGGAGCTCTATGAGTGGCCAGGTTTTATTTTCTTGAAGTAACTTTTCTTATTCTGCTGCCTTTCTCCATTTATTGGCTTTGCATTTTGGAAGCTTTTCTTTGTCTTCCCAGGATGTTGGTTCAAGTATGCTGTGTTTTTGACAGTGTATGACAGCTTGTGGGGTGGTATCCCCTTTTTAGTCTGAGTGGATCTTCTGACTTCAGGCAGTTCAGCAGGATCTGGTGGGGAACTTGGTTCAGGCATTGAGTTCCGCCTCTTGTTCTGACTCCTGCACAGGTTAGCTTTGGTCAACCTTTTCTTCTGGTTTGCTGGGCATATTCACTTCACAACTTTCAGGGATCTGTGTTTCTGGTGATGGGCTCTGTTCAAAATAAACACTATTGCTTATTGTCACTTTGTCAGTTTTTGGATGTAGGATTATACAACCCTTAGTTTGCTTGCTGTAGCCTACTAGAATGCCCTCTATGGCTCTGTTCTCCAGCTTGGATCGTTTTTTCACTTGGAATATAGGCATATGCTTTACATCCAAACACTCTCTTGTGCCCAATGCTAGGCTTTGATCTATGCCACATTTTGAATGGAGTACTTTTAATGAGCTTATGAGGGTAGTCTGTTCTGTAGGTAGGTTGCAGTCATATCTGCTTCTCCCTAGTACTTGTGAGGTAGGTTGGCATCTGACACCTGGCCATTTGTATAATGCCCCATACACACGGTCGGACATTGATCGGACATTCCGACAACAAAATCCTAGGATTTTTTCCGACGGATGTTGGCTCAAACTTGTTTTGCGTACACACGGTCGCACAAAGTTGTCGGAATTTCACCAACAATGCGGTGACGTCAACCACGTACGACGTGACTAGAAAAGGCCAGTTCAGAACCAAGCGCGGCACCCTTTGGGCTCCTTTTTCTAATCTCATGTTAGTAAAAGTTTGGTGAGAGACGATTTGCGCTTTTTCAGACTCGTGGCTTTCAGATCGTTTTCTGCGGTTCAGTTTGTGCTTGTGGTTTTGTATCTGCTCTTCAGTGCGTGCAAGCAAGCTACGCATGACTTGTCATTGTGTTCTTGTTCGTTCGTTACTGTTTTTCAGGTCACTCTTCACAGGCCTTGCTGTTCTTCAGTGCGTTGTTACTTCATTCTGAGCAGCCGACCGTTTTCTAGCCATGTTGCGTATACGTACTCCTCGTAGAGTTCGTGCTGTGCGGGGGCTTGGTGTTGGGGTCCTGACCTTGACACAAGTCCAGTCCATGAACAGGGTGGGGAGGAGTTCATGGACCAAGAATTGGTTGCGTCAGCGTGACCAGTTCTCTCATATGCCTTTGCTCCGTGAGATCCGTGAGAATAATCCCGATGATTTCAGGAACTTTCTCAGGATGACGGACCCCGTATTTCACCGTCTGCTGGCTTTGCTGACCCCCTATATCAGCAGGCAGGATACCTGCATGAGGCAAGCCATCACTCCGGAGCAGAGGCTCGTCGCTACTCTGCGGTACTTGGCAACAGGGAGAAGCCTGCAGGACTTGAAGTTCTCGACAAGCATCTCCCCCCAGGGTCTGGGTATCATTATCCCAGAGACCTGTTCTGCCATCATCCAGGTCCTACAGAAGGAGTATATGAAGGTAAGATTTTTATCCTTTAATATCACATTTTATTGTATATAATGTTTGCTAATATATTGTATTTCTCTCCTCATTCCCTAATTACCATGATTGTAATATGCTGTGAATGTCCACTTTGTTCTCATGCATGCTGGATTTTTATGTAATTATTTTTTTAGTCCTTCATACATATTTGCCTTCACTTACCTCCCCAGCATGCTCTTCTGCCCCTATATTCACCTCATGTAGTCACTTAACAATGTATTTTATCAGCTCCATAGTAGTGCTTTACCCCAAACACCCCCTAAAATGTTTTGAAATGTGATTTGTGCTTTAAATTCAGGCAGAGTGCCAGAGGCTTTTTTTTGTGGTGTCCCCAAATCATTTTTATTAACCCTCCCTCCCCCCAACTGCTAAGTCAGCTGATTCCAATTCTCTATCTATCCTCAATCATCTATCTGCTGACTTTGCCAAACCCATACACACTATACCCATCTCTTTAGTGGTCAGATGTATGGATGAATTCCCCAAAGCATGTAGTGCAAGGGCCTGCCTGTATACTTTCAAATGGTAATGTTTAAAGTTTTTGTATCCTATTATTATCTTGATAGGTAATAGCAGAATGTCCAAATGTGCTCAAATGTGTACAGTGTGTATTTATATCTTTGTATTAGGACACTTTTTACCTGTCCAGTGGGCTTCCAATAGTGTAACTAAGGAGGGGCTGTTAAAGTAATACCCCGTATTTAGGCATTCATCTCTCAATGAAGTGGAGAGGGTTACCTGTCCAAGATTCCCCCCCTATAATGTTAGAAATGGCCCATGAGGAGGGGGGAGGGGGAATATGATAGGTGTACCTTATACTTTGGTGTTGTAAAATTCCCCTTAATAAATGTTATCTGGAGGTTGGCCAAGAATGTTTGTGTCTAATCTGCTTGCCATGTTCATGTGCAAAAATAGTAATTTTTGTTTTCCTCAACAGTTTCCTTCCACGCCACAGGAATGGCAGACTGTGGCCTCCCACTTTGCCCAGCGGTGGGACTTTCCTAACTGCGGAGGGGCAATTGATGGGAAACACGTCCATATCATCCCACCACCCAACTCGGGGTCATACTATTATAATTACAAAGTGTTCAATAGTATTGTGATGTTGGCAGTGGTGTCGACTAATTACCACTTCCTGTATGTGGACGTGGGGAAGAATGGCCGGATGTCCAATGGTGGAGTCATCACCCAGACGGAGTTTTACAGGCATCTCCAGAATGGCATTCGTCTTTGTTGCGGATGAAGCATTTGCGCTGGGGGACCATCTTATGCGGCCATTCCCAATGAGGACCCTCACCCCGGAACAGAGGGTTTTTAATTACCGGCTGGCCTGAGCCAGAAGAGTGGTGGAGAACACATTTGGAATCATGGCCAGCCGGTTCCACCTATTTCTGACACCCATCCATATGGCGGAGTATAAACTTAATCATCTAATCCTGGCGTGCTGTGTTCTACATAACTTTTTACGCCAACATTCTGCCAACTATGCTGGCTCAGTTGGGCCTGAGGCCGGAATTCTACATGAAACAACCCTGACGGCACTTGAAAGTGGCCGTCCTGGCTTGCCCTTCCAGAGTGCCCGTGATGTGAAGCCTTTGTGAAGCCTTTATCAAATAAAAAAAAGCTAATCTTTGGTGACATTTACCGCTTGTGTTTGTTTTAGCTGACCCTGACTGAAATGTGGGTAGTCCTGAAAATGGCGTGATTGTGTAACCTTATCCAAAGCACTGTTGGGTGTTATTTATTAAAGGCAAAGACACTTTGCACTACAAGTGCACTTGAAATTGCACTGAAACTGCACTTGTAGTGCAAAGAGGATTTGCCCTTAGGAAATAACCCTCATTTTCACAGAAAGCAGCAATTACATCACCACAAAAGTGTTGTAGCGTTGAGACAATAATCCACACATTCTTGATTCACAATATTTTTAATACCTGCACAATCACATGTGCATTTAGAAAAGGTTTTTAAAACAAACCAACATGTTTGTTGTATAACCTTTTTTGGGGTGGCATTATCAAAAATAGAAATGTCCATTTAAGATAAAACAGGCATGTGTAAAACCAACAAGAAAGACACAAATCTTGAACTTAGAAAGTTCACATTTGGTAGAACTTGAAGGCAATATCATACATGAGTATTTAGGAACTGTGTTTGATATTGCGTTCAGATGGGGTGAAGTCACCCCAGGAAAAGCCAAATTTGCAAGATGCACACAATTTTGCCAATGTCAACATGTGCTAGCTGCCATCACGGGGGATCAAGGGAGGTGTTTTGGGGGAGAAACCCCTTCCTCTCAGCTACTTTATTATTGAGGAAGGGATTGCACCCCCAAAACGCGTCCATTGATCTCCCGTGATGGCAGATAGCACATGTTGACACACTCTGTGCATCCTCCAAATTTGGCTTTTCTAAAAATCGCTCAAACATTTTTAAGATTGTAACACACAAAAAAACAAAGGGACTTGGAGGTGTTTTAAACTCGCCCCAAAACATCAATGATGTTTTTAGTTTTTTGAATAACATCATTGATGTTTTTCTTGAGGTTTTCCAATTCTAAATTACACCCCATGATCTCCCCGATCAGGATCTGGGCACTTTCTGATGTGAAAGGATCTGGATCCACAACATCACGGTCACCTAAAAAGAGAGAAACCAAACAAAAACAGGTATCAAAAATATGCCGGCATCCATCTCTTACCTGAGTCTGTGGTCGCAGACACTCACCTGTTGTGGTGACAATTTCCACCACATCTTCTTCCTCCTCCTGCACTGCTTGGGTTGGGGGTATTTCCCCTTCTTCCCGAGGTGGGGGGTCTCTGTTCTCCTCGGATGAGGGGTGTCCTCCGAGTCTTTTCTCCCCTATGTAAAATAAAAATGGTATACTTAGCACACAGATATTTGATGGCAGAACTATAAATAGGAAACATTGCTTGGAAGTGGGGTACAATTGTCTATTTTGGCCGAGTTCCAAAATGTAGCATTTTCAGTGTCCTTTGTCAAGCTGCAATACTTTTTACCTGTTTTAAACAAGCTTCACAGATGGAGTCACCCCTATAGTATACACTGGAGCACCTGTGTGGGCCCCCTAATAAAAAGGGTGTTCTTGCGTCCCACACTAGTGCTCCAGAGTCCAGATGTGAAAACAGCTGCTGAGTGTCCTCTCCTTACACAGAATCTAGTTTGCATTTCATTCTAGTAACAAACACATCTACACAACCAAATTCGTTTCATACAAGTAGGGCATCAAAAATGTGGCCAAATGCATATGGCCAAAACAATGGTGTTTTATAGTCCGAAATAAAAATGTTTGATATGAACGAATAATGTGCCCATGAACATGAAAGTTGCCATTTTAAAATGTACACTTTTAAGAAAAGCACATGGAGCAGCACGAACGTAATAAACAGAAAAAGATTAGGAACACAGGACAACTACTTACTTTTTTGCTGCACTCTCCAGATCTTTCTGTACTGCTCATGTTCTAGTAATTTCAGGTCCGACCACCGCTTCCTGAGCTGATCTTTTGATCGTCGTACCCCGAAATTCTGGTGCAGACTCCTGACCACTTTCGCCATGATCTTGGCCTTTCTGACATTGGGGTTGTGGTAAGGTCCATACTTCCCGTCATAGTCGGCCCTCTTCAGGATGTCGACCATCTCCAACATCTCCCCAAAGGACATATTTGAGGTCTTAAATCGTCTCCTTCTGGATCCTGACGTTTCAGGCTCCGGCCTTTCCTCCTCCTCCTCGTTGCTGTAATTAGCACGCACCTGCTGTGTATCCGCCATGTGCTCTTCCCCCATTGCGCAGAACGAAAAGGGGCGGGGAATAGGCTAGAAAGAACGTCAAGGGTGGGCGGAGTTAGATGCATGCGCAGTGTGTATAAAGCGTAACACGCGTGCGTATTACGTACGATCTGTGAGCGGAGGAAGGAGCATCAGAGGCGCCGATCGTGATAACGAAGGTAAGATCTAAACTTGGGCCTATACTGCTTTGAAATTGAAGCCTGTATTGTAACAAGATTAGGAGAGTTTGGCCTGACCTTAGGGTTTGTCTCGTGTTGTGTCTTGCAGAAAAAATGGATGGCTTCAATGACCACAACTTCCTCCCCCTGTTCATAGACAAATACAGGGAGATGCCCTGTCTGTGGCAGGTGAGACACCCCCATTATAATCATAAACAAAAGAGGCAGGCAGCGCTGGAGAAACTGCTGGAGTTGGTGAAGCCGGTGGTCCCCACAGCAACCATCCCCTATTTAAAAACCAAAATTGGTGGCCTGAGGAGCACTTATCTTAGGGAGCACAAGAAGGTCACGGATTCCCAGAGATCTGGAGCTGCAGCAGATGATGTTTATGTCCCCAGACTGTGGTACTATGAGAGACTGCGATTTCTGTCAGACCAGACTGAAGTCAGGGAATCCCTCTCCACTCTTCCTTCCACTCTTCCTTCCACCCCAGCTGAGGCTTCCGATGTCCAACCTGGGCCTTCCAGCCAGGAAGAAGTGGAGGAGCCCAGCTGGAGTCAGGTATAGCATTCTTCTACAGATTTCTGGTCAATAAATAAATGATCTTTACTAGATGTTTTTATTGATCACTACTTGGTGATTTAATAAAGTGTTTGACATATCAATAGACAGTAGTGGGCACCCAAAATTGGGACAAGAATGAAAAATGCTGGGCTCAGAATGATAGTCTGTTATATTTGTTCACATTCTATTTGCAACAGTCAGGAGGTGAAAATTGTGTGTGATTGATGAAACAAATACTAAAACTATGTCCCTTTTTCATACACAGGAAGACCTCAGCCAGGAGGAGGCTGTGGAATGTGGCAGCCAGGAAGAGGCGGGGATTAGTGGCAGCCAGGAGGAGGCGGGGCTAAGTGTCAGCCAGGAGAAGCCTGGGACCAGTTGAAGCCTGACCGAATCGCAGGTCCCTCCCCTCCGCCTTCCATACAAAAGACCCAGGAAGGGGAGTCACGTTCAGGATTCTGCACTCAGGCTCATTCAGGAGGCTTCTGCGTCCCTCAGAGCCTTACCCACTCCTGAAGAGGCCTTTGCCTACATGGCTGCCACAAAACTGCAGGGCATGCAGGAGGGTCAACGTCTCATGTGTGAGCAACTTATTTATAAAGTCCTAACTAAGGTGGTGAATGGCGAAATAACACCCAATACCGACGTGATTGAGTTGGACCATCCTCCTCCTCCTCCTCCTGCTGCCACAACTCCACCACCACAGCCACAGCGTGGAAGGAAGACCAGAGAGTGATGGCCCTGGGTTCAGTCTGGTCTGACAAAAGATGCAGTCTCCTGTATGACCACAGTATGGGGACACAGATGTCATCTGCTGCTTTCCGGATCTCTGGGACTTCTGGACCAGACTGTACTCCCTTATATATGGACTCCTCAGGCCACCAATTTTGATTGAAAATAGTTGATGTCTGCCCTGGGGGTCCAAGGCTTCACCCATTTCTGCTGTTTCTCCAGCGTTGCCTCCCTCTTTGTTTAGTTGTGAGCCCTTAATAAATTAAATTTTTTGGAAAATTATACTCTCCTATGTGTGTTTTCATCCAAAAAGGACATTTGGTTGGTGAGGATTCAGGTACATTTCAAAATACAATGTGAAATTAACAAGAGACAACCACACCAAACAATCTCCTACAGATTAAATAGAACAACATATCAATGGTGTTGTGGTAACTTGACACACAACTGGTGTACTATTCCTTGTCTCTTCAGATATGAGGCCACTTCTTTGCCTATGTATTCTCCCCCTATTGTCGGTGAGTATTATTCCTGATTTGCGTTGGAATATGTTGCTAGACATGGCAATGAACTCCTGAAGTTTCTCTGATGTATCATTCTTGTGTTTCATCAGATAAGTAGTTGTGTACCTGGAAGAATCATCAATGAAAGTCAATAGATATCTGTTTCTTCCTGACGTGGGAGTTTCCATTGGTCCGCATACATCACTGTGTACAAGCTGCAGGGGGTGGGTGTTTTTTTTTGAGAGGCCTGTGGAAGGGGAGCACGTGTGGCTTTTGCTTCAATACAGCTCTTGCATTTCTTGAGCACTTTGCAAGGCACTATTGACAAATCTTCTGATAAACCTCTCTTTATAATGTCCTGTATAGCTTCTGAACTACTGTGCCCCAGCCGCCTGTGCCATAAGTGAATACATTTGCTGTGTAGGTTATTAGAGTCTACATTGGCTTGCTGGTCTGTGGTGATGAGCCTGTATAGGTGATCATCAAGTTTTCCTTTTGTGAGGAATCGCCTATTATTGTGAATGGTGCATTCATTACCCTGGAACTTAACTGTTAGACCATTGTTTGCAAGACTTTTCACTGATAGAAGGCTACCTTCTAGTTCTGGAACATACAGCACTTTCTTTACAGGGATACTTTGCTTGCCTCCTTGTGTTGTAATGCAGTCTGGCCTTTACCTTCAGAGGTGATGCTTTTCCCGTTTGCTAGGAAAACTTTGTGTTTTGCACCGTAATTAATGTTTGTGAAGAAGGTCTCATCGCTAGTTATGTGGCTTGTCGCACCTGAGTCTATGCACCAGCGAGGTGGCTTGCCGCTCTGTGTCACTTTAAAGGTGCCACTCCATGATGTGTCTGCAGTTTCCTTTGTGATAGCTTTGACTCTTTCTTTTGTGGATAGCTCTATCTTTCGCTGCTCGGTTTTCTTTATTGTCCTTTGTGCCTTTGTACATCTTAAGAGCTTTGTCATCATGGTTCCTTTTTTTCTTCCTTCTATCATATTTATCAATTAAATTGCCCTTGACATATTCCAGTGTCAGCTCCTGCATGGGTCTGGTTTCTAAAGCGTTAATAGGAGCAGTATATGTGTAAGGGCTGGGCTCAGCCCTTCCTTCTCTGAGATGGCCGCTCAGCTGTTGGCTAATTGCCAGCTCCTATCTCTCCACAGTTACTCAGCTGTTGATGATATCCTGCTCGTGTCCTACCTACTTAAGCCGTCCAGCCCAGAGGATCTCTGCCTTCGCCCTAGTCAACATCACAGAGATGGTCTCCTGCATTCTTGTTAAAAGACTTGCTTGGCTGATATCCCTTCTGGCTCCAGGTCCTGCTTGCTGTTTTACTACGCTCATCTCTGGCTCCCTCAATCTTGGCTTGTCTGACTATCCGTTCCGGTTCCTGAACTCTGGCTATGTTTTGACTAAATTTGTTCTATTTACTTTTATTATTAAACTAGTGTGATTGAACTGTACTTCTGTCTTGGTTAGACATGTGCATTTCGTTTCGTTCCGAATCGAAATTCGGATGAATTTTTCATTATTCGGAAATTTGTATGCATCCGAATTTCCAAATTACAAAAGTAATGAATTTAAACGAGTCCGAAAAAAAGCGAACGAATTCGAATCGAATTTGAAAACAAATTAGAATCGAATTCGAAAACATATTCAAATCGAATTCAAAAACATAATCAAATTCGAAAACAAATTTGAATCAAATTTGAAAACAATAGAAATCGATTTTCTAAAATACAGTAAAATAGAATATAAAATCATAACGCAATAGAATACATATATATATTTTTTTATTCTGTTTTATTGTTTTTCTATGCTTTTCTTTTAATTTCTATTATTTTCTATTCTATAATAGTCTTTTATATTTAAATTCGAATTCATTCTATACGAAATTCGAATTTCGGAACATGGCTTCTGAAGATCGAATTTCGTATAGAATGAATTTGAATTAGAATAGAAAAGATTTGAATAAAAAAGAATAGACTAAAAATATGAATATCATATAGAATTACCGTATATACTCGAGTATAAGTCGACCCGAGTATAAGTCGAGGCCCCTAATTTACCACAAAAAACTGGAAAAACGTATTGACCCGAGTATAAGACAAGGGTGTGAAATGCAGCAGCTACTGTAAGTGGAAAAAGAGGGTCAACAATGCCCATCTGCAGCTGCATGCCTCCCTGTGTCCTGTGCATGTGTCCTGTGCAGCCTACCTGTATCCTGTGCATGTGTCCTGTGTCCTGTACATGTGCATGTGTCCTGTGTCCTGTACATGTGCATGTGTCCTGTGTCCTGTGTCCCTGTGTCCTGTGCATGTGTCCTGTGTCCCTGTGTCCTGTACATGTGCATGTGCATGTGTCCTGTGTCCTGTACATGTGCATGTGTCCTGTGTCATGTGCATGTGTGCATGGCTCCTGTACATGTGTATGTGTGATGTGTCCTGTGTATGTGCATGTGTCCTGTACATGTGTATGTGTCATGTGTCCTGTGTCCCTGTGCAGCCTACTTGTGTCCTGTGCAACCTCCATGTGGCAACCTCCATCCTCCTTGTGGCGATCTCCATCCTCCGATCAGCGTGTGATAATAAAGTTCGGCGGCCATTCCACTGTTCAAAAGCCTCGCCTCCTCCTCATCTGTGAAAGGCAGAACACTTAGCAGTCAGCGGTCAGCCTATCACGGACATTCACTCAGTCTCATACCGCGGACGAGGATGAGAGAATGTCCATAGTAGGCTGTACACTGACTGCTGGGAAATGGAGTGTTCAGCCTATCACAGACGAGGAGGAGGCGTGGCTTTTGAAAGCTGGAATAGCCTCCGAACTTTATTATCACACGCTGGCCGCCGTCTGCCTGCATGACACGCTGATCATGTAGGCAGACGGCGGTGACTCGAGTATAAGTCGAGGGGGGCACTTTCAGCCTAAAAAAAAGGCTGAAAATCTTGACTTATGCTCGATTATATACAGTAAATCTAATTTGAATAGAAAAGATTAGAATAGAAAAGGAAATAATAGAAAAGAATAAACTAGAAAAACATATATTGTATTGTATTCTATTCTGTTCTATTGTTTTTCTATTCTATTCTTTTATTCTTTTCTATTATTTTCTATTCTATTCTATTCTATTCTAATCTTTTCTATTCAAATTCAAAATCATTCTATACGAAATTTGAATTTCAGAGAATGGTTATATATATATATATATATATATATATATATATATAATATATATATAAATATTATATATATATATATATATATATAAAACCATTTTCAGAAATTCTAATTTCATATAGAATGGAATCGAATTAGAATAGAAGAAAATAATAGAAAAGAATAGACAGGAAAAACAATAGAATAATATATATATATATTTCGGAAGATGGCTTCCGTATAGAATGAATTCGAATTTGAATAGAAAAGATTAGAATAGAAAATAATAGAAAATAGACTAGAAAAACAATAGAACAGAATAGAATAAAATATAATATATATATTATGTTTTATTCTATTCTGTTCTATTGTTTTTCTAGTCTATTCTTTTCTACTCTATTCTAATCTTTTCTATTCAAATTCATTTTATACAAAATTCAAATTTCGGAAGATGGTTATAATTTTTTTCTATGCTGGTCTATGGTTTTTCTATGCTATTCTTTTTTATTATTTTCTATTTTGTTCTAATCTTTTCTATTTGAATGCAAATTCATTCTATACGAAATTCGAATTTCGGAAAATGGTTATATAGAAATAGAATGAAATCAAATTCTAATAGAAAAGACTAGAATAGAAAAAAACAATAGAACAGAATAGGAAAAAAAAAAAAAAATAAATATATATATATATATATATATATATATATATATATATATATATATAAAACATCTTCCAGAATTGGAATTTGGTACAGAATGAATTTGAATTTAAATAGAAAAGATTAGAATAGAATATATTATATTTTTTTCTTTTCTGTTCTATTGTTTTTCTATGCTATTTTTATTTTCTATTCTATTCTAATCTTTTCTATTCAAATTCGAATTCATTCTGTACCAAATTCCAATTCCGAAAGAATATATTATATTTTTTTCTTTTCTGTTCTATTGTTTTTCTATGCTATTCTTATTTTCTATTCTAATCTTTTCTATTGGAATTCAATTTAATTCTATATGAAATTCGAATTTTGCACAAATGGTTATATATAGTTTACTTTTTCAAATTTGGTTACATTTTTTCAAATGCGATAGAATTTTTTCGAATTTGATAGTTTTTTTCGAATGCGGTCAAATTTTTTCTAATTCGAATACGAAACTAAACGAATCCTGAAAACGAATGTAACGTATGCAACTAACTTAACTAAACGAATTTAGTTAAATAATGAATCGAAACGAGACAAAACTGAACACATTTTTTTCATCCTGCACATGTCTAGTCTCAGTCTGATTTCATGGTTTCTAATGCCCTGTACACACAGCTGGATTTTCCGATGGAAAATGTGTGATAGGACCTTGTTGTCGGAAATTCCGACCGTATGTGGGCTCCATCACACATTTTCCATCGGAATTTCCGACACACAAAGTTTGAGAGCTTGGTATAAAATTTTCCGACAACAAAATCCGTTGTCGGAAATTCCGATCGTGTGTATACAAATCCGACTCAAAAAAGTGCCACGCATGCTCAAAATAAATTAAGAGACGAAAGCTATTGGCTCCTGCCCCGTTTATAGCCCCGACGTACGTGTTTTACATCACCGCGTTCAGAGCAATCAGATTTTCCGACAACTTTGTGTGACTGTGTATATGCAAGACAAGTTTGAGCCAACATCCGTCGGAAAAAATCCATGGATTTTGTTGTCGGAATGTCCGATCAATGTCCGACCGTGTGTACAGGGCATTACAGTAGGCGAAGGCCATGTATTTAGAAGATACAGTCAATCTTTGCTTTCTGAGAGAGCCTTGGCCTGGGCAAACCCTTTATGGGAGACGCAAAAACCTGTTGTCTTGAGTTACCCTGAGTTTGTGGCCTTCTTAAAAGGGTAGTTGACGTTCCCGCACGCTCCTCTTCTGCTGCCAAGTATCTCATGTCCATCAAATAGAGTATGAGAACTGTTGCCGACTACGCCATTGAATTCCGTACTCTGGCAGCAGAGGTTGCTTGGAACAATGAGGCCCTCGTGGCTGCTTTTTCTCATGGTCTCTCGGATTCCATCAAGGATGAGATAGCAGCCCGAGATATACCCACTGAGCTGGAGAAGTTGATCACGTTTGCCATCCTCATTGACTCCAGACTCAGAGAAAGACTCTCTTTTAAGGAGTACTCCTGTACATTTGCTTCTGAGCTTTGCAGTCTCACCCGTGCCTCCCTCACCTCCCATGCCTCCTGGTACCGAGTCGGTCAGTGAAGATGAACCCATGCACTTGGACTACACTCGTCTCTCTGAGGATGAGAGAACCTTTAGGGGGAGGGAGAGATAGTGCCTTTATTGTGGCCAGGCAGGTCACTTTTTAAAGTCTTGTCACGGACAGACCTTAGGTGGCGTTGTTTTGTCTCCAGTTATACAGAAGGATAAGCCACTGGTTTTAGTCACCCTTTCTTGGGCTGAGTCGTCCCTTGAGATACAGGCTCTAATCAACTCTGGGGCTGCAGGCCTGTTCATTGATGCTGCCTTTGTATTGAAGCACTCGATTCTGCTGCAGCTGTGTGACACTCCACTTGCCATTGAGGCTCTTGACGGGAGACCCCTACAGCCTGCCCATGTGACTTATGAGACAGTTCCGTTGTCCATGGCCGTAGGGGCTCTTCACCATGGGATAATCCAATTCCAAGTTATTTCCTCACCTAAGTTTCCGCTGGTTATTGGTTATCCTTGGTTATAGAGGCACAACCCCTCTTTTGATTGGCTCCGTGCTGAGGTTCTCTCCTGGTCGCCACAATGCAATAAGACATGCTTCCAGAAAGAAGTAGTTCCTGTGCACCTCTTCACTCCTCCCTGACGGAGGAGTACGGCGATTTTAGCGATGTCTTTGACAAAGGTCAAGCCAGTAGATTGCCTTCAAACTGGCCATATGATTGCACAATTGACCTTCAACCTGGTGCCATACCCCCTCATGGTTTACCCTTTGTCGGTCTTGGAGGATAAGACCATGGAGGAGTATGTTGCAGACACACTTTCTCGAGGTTTCATCCGCAAATCCTCGTCCCCTGCTGGTGCTGGTTTCTTCTTCGTGAAGAAGAAGAGTGGTGAACTGAGACCTTGTATTGATTATAGGGGTCTCAATCGTTTAAGAATCTGATTCCGTTGATTACAAAGTTATTTGACCACCTCAAGGGAGCAACGGCTTTCACAAAGCTTGATTTCATACAATCTTGTGAGGATTAAGGTGGACGACGAGTGGAAAACTGCATTTAATACCAGAACAGGCCATTATGACTACCTCGTAATGTCTTTTGGGCTTTGTAACACCCCGGCAGTTTTCCAGGAATTCATTAACGATGTCCTCCGAGATTTGTTGCAGTTATGTGTGGTGGTTTATCTTGATGATATCCTCATATTTTCCAAGTCCCTGGAGAGCCATCACACAGATGTCTGTCGTGTGCTTCAGAAACTAAGAGAGAACAATCTCTATTGTAAATTGGAGAAGTGCGAGTTCCATTGTGAACAGGTTAAATTCCTGGGCTATGTCATTTCCACTGCTGGTTTTTCAATGGACCCAGAGAAACTTTCAGCAGTCCTACAGTGGCCCCGATCCCATGGGTTTACGTCCTCTGCAGCGTTTCCTGGGCTTTGCCAACTATTATCAGAAGCTTATTCATAACTTCTCATCTCTGGTCAAGCCCCTGACTGATATGACGGTAACCCACAGAGTTGGTCTCTGGAGTCCGTTAAGGTCTTTGAGGCTGCCTTTGTTTCTGCTCCTGTGTTGGCACATCCTGATCCTACGTTAACTTTTATCCTTGAGGTTGATGCTTCTGAGACTGGAGTTGGTGCCCTTCTGTCTCAATGGTCCTACCTCTGAGAGGGCTTTGCATCCTTGTGGCTACTTTTTCAAGAAATTGTCACCTGCGGAGTGCAATTACGAGATTGGTGACAGAGAGCTGTTTGCGATCATTTTAGCCCTGAAAGACTGGAGACATCTCCTCAAAGGTACCCCTGTGCCAGTTCTCAATCTTACCATAAGAATCTCACATTCTTATCTGAGGCTAAACGCCTCTCTCCCAGAAGGGTGCGATGGGCTCTTTTCTTGTTGAGTTTCAATTACATTGTCTCATTCTTACTAAGAATGTAAGGGCTGATGCCTTGTCACAACAATTTTCCTCCAATTCCAAGTTGGAGTCGGTTCCAGTTCCTGTGATTCCTCCTGATCGTATTCTGGCTACGGTTCACACCAGTCTCACTTCTCCTTTGGGTGACAAAATTTTTGCTGCTCAGGTCCATGCTCCTCCTGAGAAACCTTGTGCCTGCTTCCTTTTCCCAGAGAGTCTCCGTACTGCCGTGCTCCAGACTTACCATTCTCCCAAGGCTGCTGGCCACCCTGGGAAGAATCAACTCTTTTGGGCCATTTCCCGACAGTTCTGTGGCCTAGTCTACGTGCTGATATAACCGTCTTCGTAGCTGCCTGTTCCGTGTGTGCTCAGAGTAACACACACGGAACATACCCAATGGAGAGAGTCCCTGGACCCACCTGTCTATGCATTTCATTGTGGAGTTACCCAACTCCCAGGACAACACAGTTATCCTTATGGTGGTTGACCGGTTCTCAAAAATGTCTCATTGTATTCCACTTAAGAAGTTGCCCACTTCTAAGGAACTGGCTTCCATTTTTGCTTGGGAGATCTTTTGCTTACATGGGCTACCCAAGGTGATTGTCTCTGTCATGAGAGGGTTTACCCCTTGGTGGCGCTATCGGCCTCTTGGATCGCAGTACCAGTGTCCACCAGCGGGTGTCTTCCAACACCTGGGACCTGCAGTAAAAGGTCTCTCCTGCTGGTGGCACTGTTGCATCCTTGGGCCGTAGTACCGGTGTCCACCAGCGGGTGCACTCCAGCAGTGTGGAGCAAACAGCACACTCTGCGATCAGCTGTGACATGAGGTCAATTATAGTCAGTCCTATAAATACCCGGCAAGCCCTCATATGCTTGCCTTGGTATCTTTCTTCCTTGCGCCCTGACCTGTTATCCTGTAAACCTGTATCGGACCCTGAACCTGTTCCTGAGCCTGTATCCTATCCCATCCATTATCTCCCTTTCCCAACCTGCCCTTGTTCAGTTGCTGATCTCCTGTGTATGACCTTGGCTTGGCTATGTTTATGTTTCTGGTATATCCCTTGTTCCTGCTGACCTGCTGTGTATGACCCTGGCCTGGCTGACATCTGTGATTCCGGTATTGCCCCTTGCTGTATATATTATCTGTTGTCTGTGGGTTTCTGTCGGTTGGTTGAGCACTATTTGTATTTGGGGTGTTTGTTTATTTATATTACTTATCTTAAAGGGGTTGTAAAGGTAATTTTTTTTTTTATTTAAAATAACAAACATATCATACTTACCTTCACTGTGCAGCTCGTTCTGCACAGAGTGGCCCCGAACCTGGTCTTCTGGGGTCCCTCGGCGGCTGTTTCAGCTCCTCCCCGCAAGCATTTACCACCTTAATGCGAGCTCCCTCGCATGGTGGTGAGTGCTTGCGGGCGCGCTCCCGTGATACAGCCGGCGGCTATAGCCGCTCGCTGTATCACTCGGCCCCGCCCCCCGGCGCGCCGCGTCATCGGATGTGATTGACAGCAGCGCGAGCCAATGGCTGCGCTGCTTTCAATCCATCCACTGCAGCCAATCAGCGACCAGGCTGAGCTGCAATGAGGACGAGCAGCGAAGATTCGAGGCGTCAGGTAAGTAAAACGGGGGGGCTGGGGGCGGCGGTACTGTCAAAAGTTTTTTCACCTTAATGCATAGAATGCATTAAGGTGAAAAAATTTTTATCTTTACAACCCCTTTAAATAAACATTATTCTTATTTCACTTTACATGCGTTTTGGTTTCCTCTTTGCAGTCCACACAATCTGGTCACACCTGTTCATGACAGTCTCGGACAGGGGTAGTCAGTTTGTGTCCTGGTTCTGGCGAGCCTTTTGTGCACAGCTGGGAATTCAGTTTGCTTTTTTCTCTGCGTATCACCCGCAGTCTACTGGGCCGCGAACGAGCCAATCAGTCCTTGGAGCAAGTCCTACGTTGCTATATTTCTGACCATCATAACAACGGGTCAGACCTATTACCATGGGCAGAGTTTGCTCACAATAATGCCTTGAATTCTGCTTCCCGATTGTCCCGTTTATGGCAAACTATGGTTTCCAACCTTCCATGTTGCCTGACTCATTTGTTCCGCAAAGTATTCCTGCTTTAGAGGAGCATCCCAGTGGTCTTCGTTCTACTTGGGCACAAGTCCAGGAGGCTTTGCAACATGATAATGATAGGTATAGACTCCATGCTGACCACAGACGCCTGCCAGCACCTTCCTACCAGGTTGGGGACAGGGTGTGGCTGTCATCTCACAAACCTCTGTTGACTCCCGTAGGAGCATACAGCACCTGGTGCATTTGAAGGGGTATGGTCCGGAGGAATGCTCTTGGGTCTCATCCTAGGACGTACATGCCCCTGTCCTCCTCCATGATTTCCATAGAAATTTTCCCCTTAAGCCTGGTGGTCCTCCAAGGGGGAGCGGTCATTGAGGAGGGGGTACAGTCAGGGGTGGGCTCAGCCCTTCCTTCTCTGAGCTGGCCGCTCAGCTGTTGGCTATTTGCCAGCTCCTATCTCTCCACAGTTACTCAGCTGTTGATGATATCCTGCTCATCAGTCCTACCTACTTAAGCCGTCCAGCCCAGAGGATCTCTGCCTTCGCCCTAGTCAACATCACAGAGATACTCTCCTGTATTCCTGCTAAAAGACTTGCTTGGCTGACATCCCTTCTGTCTCCAGATCCTGCTTGCTGTTTTACTACGCTCATCTCTGGCTCCCTGACGTTTGGCTTGTCTGACTGTTCGTTCCGGTTCCTGAACTCTGGCTATGTTTTGACTACGTTTGTTCTACTTACTTTTATTATTAAACTAGTGTGATTTAACTGTACTTTTGTCTCAGTTTGATATCATGGTTTATGATAATATGTCTCTGGAAGGCTGCAGAGGAGCAGGACAGCAATATGGTTATCTTTGATGTCCTCCCCAATGGCGCATAGCTGCTCTATGATCTCAAGCATAAATTTCACATGGATACACATTTGCTGGCCTTCTTCTAGTCTCATCTTATACAGCTTTCTTAGTAGAAACAGCTTACTGTTGAGGCTTGAACGCTCATACAGTTTTTGTAATGAAGTCCACATACCTTTGGCCATTTTCTCTGTTCTTATGTGAATAAGCTGGTCATCTTCCACTAGCAAGCTTATAGTTGCTCTTGCCTCTCCTTCCTGTCCCAGTCTTCTGTCTCTCCATTTGTTTGTCTGTCTGTATTGCCACAAGTCATCCTTATTGAGAATCATTTCTAGCTTTAACCTCCACAGCTGGTAATTGGCATCATTCAGCTTTGCTATTGCAAACTTCACATCTGAACCACTTGCCATCTTTCAGCAGTTTGCATACAGTATTCACAGATTTTCAGAATTATTTTTCCAGTATCTGAGTGCAGCTGGGTTTGCTGGCTCTGCCTGGGCTGATATTAGCAAGTTATGTGCTGGAAGCTTGTTGTATGAAGAGTATACCTTTACTTTCATGGAGGATATCAAAGCATGTCTTTATCATGGAACAGGAAACAGGAGGATACCACTACACCAGTGGCAGCCCGTCTATTAGGGGGCGCCCGGACGCCACCCCCCTATATGGTTATGGCCCCCCTATTCAAGGCATCCATCGTCTTTCGGGGCACCTGGCGCATGAATTATAGCAGCAGGGGACTTTTTTGAAGCACCTGATTAGAGCCAGAGGCTCTAATAGGCTTCAAAACAGGGTGGGCTCGGGTCGCTGAGCATGTGACCGGAGCCCACCCAGGTGTGTGACAACAGCGAATGAATATTCCCTGTTGAATCACTGATCCTCAATCTGGCCAATCAGAAGCAGGTGTGAGACCCTTTTTCCGATTGGCTGAAAAGAGAAGACTCCCAATTGGCCACTGAGGAGGAGAGAGGAAACGGAAGCCGTCACCGTGGAGAGCAGGAGAAAGGGAAGCCTCCGGTGATGGAGAACAGGAGAACGGGAGGCTGCCGAGCAGGGGGTAGCCACCCTAGATGGGGTAAGTACTACCGACCGACCATACTGTTTGTCGCCCCCAAAAGAAATTTCCACGAGCCGCTACTGCACTACACACACTTAGGAATGAAGGTACTTCCTCTAAATACATTACCATAAAATATACATTATAACACTGCAGTGCCACCTACTGATATAGATAGGTATAATGCATAAAGTTTTGTTCACAGTACAAAAGCAACTTTACATTACTTGCTGTTGTTCCTTCAACATATGTTCCCCCAGAAAAAAGTGTTGAATAACTATGGCATCAATTCTTATGTCTAAATTAGACTTCTACTAATCACTGACTGACCTCCTTGTTCTGAAAATTATAGTTGTCTAGCTAATATTATTATTAAATAATAAGAAATCTAAATCTAATAAAAAAGCTGATTTAAATGCTTTAATACTCTGAAAAATTCTGTTTTTAAATGGGTGCATTTTTTTTTTTGGACATGTACAATGAATTGTCATTTTATATAATCTAAAAGCCACAATTTCTTCATTGCCATCAATTCACTCATTAAAAACGTTGAAGACAATAATTTCTAAATATATGTGCAAATTCGAATCCAGCCATTGTACTCAAGACACTGCCCTTTGACCTCCATATCACAATAATGTACATGTATACATGTTTCACAGTTTAGTGGCTTTTTTTATGAAGGGCTAGCTCAGCATCAAAATGTTGAATAAAAAGAGATCAGAGATGTTGGGAAAAAATAAGTCTGATGTTAGAAGCTTGTATAGGTTTCATCCCAATACCACCAACTGGTATTTTCAGCAACATGAGCGCAAATTCCCTAGTCACTGACCCAGAACAACTATTCCGATCAGCAGTTCTGGCTTTCCTAGAAAGCCTCTGTATGGCAGCCTGTATATTTCTTTCAATACATGTTTTCTTTAGTGGAGTTACACCCAAAAATGGAACTTCCGCTTATCCGGTTCCTCCCCCCCTTCCTGTGTCACATTTGGCACCTTTCAGGGAGAAGGGGGAAGCAGATACCTGTGTAATACATGTATTTTCTCCCACTTCCGGCGAAAGATTGCCGCAGTATCCACGGTGATCTACTCCATGTCTGGCCTCTCCTCCGCCCCCCCCGCTGTCTTCTGGGAGACACACAGGTCCCTGGAGACAGCAGGAATCAGTCAGAAGGCGCAGCGCGACTAGCGCATGCACAGTAGGGAAACAGGATGCTAAGCCGCAAGGCTTCACTTTCTGATTCCCTTACCTAAGAGGCCGGCGCTTCCACCCGGGGGCCGAGGGACAGGTCTGCTTTGGGTTAGGACATTGCAGGTGCCCTGGACAGGTAAGTGTCCTTGTTTTAAAAGTCAGCAGCTGCAGTATTTGTATCTGCTCATTTTAATTTTTTTTTTTGAAGGAGGAAGTAAGGAAGCAATTCAGGTCTCTATCTATATTCAAACCTTTAGGCTGGAGGGTATTCAATATAAAAATCCATTTCTTTTCTTTTTGTGATATTTTGATCTTTTTATTGTCTCCTCTCCAGTGACCCTTGATTTTATCTATCGCATAGAAAAAAAAACAGATGGATCTTTATTGTGGTACTCTTTGAAATGTCTGGATAACCCATGGTTCAGGAAGCTTCAGGTTCTACCTACGTACTATTTTTGGCAGGGGCATTCAATGACATACGTAACATGTGTACTGGTACATGTTATTAATTTCTTGTTTTTATATTCTCTTCCGGTGGTGATTGACCTAAAGGATTCGTTTTGGCATTCAGTTTTTTTGCTAGTCCTACATGAGAGTCATTTGCCACATCTGGGGGGATCAAGTGCGTTGTGAACTAGTCTGTTTCGTAAGGAAGGGGTTCTTCTATAGATGAAGGATGGTTTGTTCGGAAGGATATTTTTCAGAATTTTATCAGATTGTAAAATGGGCCAGTGTTTCTTTAGACATTTTACACTAGTTTGTGTTGTCTATTATAACCTGAGGAAGGCCATTTCATTGTACTGATTTTTCTTCTTATCTTTTTTATCTTCTATCATGGTATTTCTATCTATTGTTTGGACCCTTTCTTTTAGGGTTTCCAGATTTCTTCTTTTGTATCCCTTTTCAACAAATCTTTCGATAAGTGTGTTGGATTGAATCTCACAATCTTGGAGATTGCTACAGTTACGGTATATACGCATTAGTTGTCCTTTTGGTATATTACCCAACCATTTGGGGTGGTGGCAGCTGTTTGTTGAAATATATCTATTGCGGTCAGTTTTTTTAAACGTTTTGGTAGATAGCTCTCCATTTTCTTTAAAAATTTGTAGGTCTAGGTAGTCAATACTTTGTTTATTCCATCCTCCTGTAAATGAAATACCATAGATATTTTGGTTTCTTTCATCAAAAAATTCCTTCAACTCTTCTTCTGTGCCCCTCCATATTATTATTATGTCGTCGATGTACCATCAGTAGTTTTAGATTTGTTCTTCTGACGCCATATATTTGTTCTTCTTCCCATCTGTTAAGGAATAGGTTTGCTACACTGGGGGCATATTTGGCCCCCATGGCTACTCCTTCTCCTTCCTTCACACATTTACACATGGGTCAATCCCTCCCTCTCATACCTCATAATATCCCTCTCCCATAAATCTTTGTTCCGAGCAGGAGGTTGTGTTCCTTTTTTATCCTCCTCCCTAGGACCAAAGGTGAAGTCTTACCTTTTGAAGATATCTGTGATTCAGGCCTGGGGGTTTGCACACAATGTTATGGATTCAGGCAGTATCTCTGGAGTTCAGCAATCCCCAGCTATTAGCAGGGTGGACGCGGGCGATGAATGCGGTGCCATGAAGAGCATACTAGCCTGGCCATTGGCAGGCAAGTGGCAATGTGGCCAATCTGCCCAGCTATTAGCGGGAGGTCTTTCTTTTGAATGCCCTAATAATGCAGTAAGTGCAGCAACAGCTCCTGGTTCGAGGTCAGATCACAGTCGTGCCGTGGTGGTAAAGTATATACAGTCTCATATGGCAGCAGTTTATATGTTTGTTGTTTGTCCTTCCGCTTCTCCAGCTCCAGTTTATTGGTCCATGGTGGCTGGAACACATCTGCGCAGCCACAGGTTGTGATCCAAACCGAGGCTTGGTCTGCACGTGCGTGGTTCCAACAAGATGGCGGTGGTTGCACATGGGCGTGAGCCAGCGCAAGCACGCTGCGGGGCACGGTGAAGTCATCATTAGCGGCAGATTTAATTAGCTGTCAAAACTCCCCAGGCACTTTTTTCCTGTTGCCAAGGTAAGTGCTCATGCTGCAGGCTCCCTAGCTGCTGGCTGATGTCACTCTCTCTCTCTCTCTTATATCCATTGATGGTTCCTTTTCAGTTACCAAGCTGCTTTGCCATGGATGTGTCACTGCCTCCCTCTGGTCAACCCTTACTCTGCAGGTAGGATTGGTTGTTCCTTTCTCCCTGTCTGGCTTGGGTTCATTCAACCAGGAGCTGTTAACCTTTTTCTTTCCTCTCAGCCCTTCTAGATCTGAACACCAACATGCGGCACGTAAAGTTAAAAAACATCCTAGGTCACAACGCCATCATTCCTCTTCAAGTTCCAGATGCCATAGATCGCCCTCTAGATCTAGGCATCACAGAGAAGAGCCCAAAGCCACATCTGGGCATCGCTCTCACTGCCATTCTAGCCACTCTAAAAGCTTGCTGGGGATGTGGGGCTCAGGTCCCTAAGGGAAAATCACTCTGTGAGCCATGCTATTCCCGGGCTGTGAGTGAAAGAGAAGATGGAGTCCAACAGGTGGAGTCACTGGTCAGGCGGGTGGTATAGGAATCCTTAAGTAAATTGGGGTCAGGTCCCTCTCAACCAAGCCACTTTTCAGTTGAAGCCTCAGACAGTGAGGAGAAGGTAGATGACCCCGTCACGGGTTTAGATTTTTCCCTAGTACCACCGTTGGTCAAAGCAGTTAAGGAAGCTTTGAGGTGGGAAGAGCCAGTGGAGGCACCCTCCAAACAGAGGAAATATTTCAAACACCTCAAGAAAGAACGGCCAAACTTACCCTTCTTGGGTGAACTTGGTGAAATTATTACAGACAAATGGGGTGACGTTGAGAGGAAGAATTCTTTGCTTACCAAGGTAGCAAAGTATCCATTTTAAAAGTGAGGATGTGAAACATCTGGAGTCGGCTCCTCTCATTGACGCAGCTCTAATGAGATTGGGGAGACACATCACGCTCCCACGGATACCGTATCCTTCAAGGATGGCCTGAGAGGAAGATCGATATCGACCTCAAGTGGATTTATATAACAGCAGGTATGGCCTGTAAACCAGCCTTGGCCCTTGCAGCCCTGTCTAAAGCGATAGAGGCCTGCACGGATGACCTGGATGCATCCTTAAGAAGCGTCTCTGAAGAAGTGGCCAGGAGTTCACCTGTACATGAGCTGAAACTGGCGTCAGCTTTTCTGGGGGAAGCTTCCCTTGACATAATTTGCCTGGTGGCACAGGTCATGCTCTCATCCGTCGCGGCTAAGCGTGCCTTGTGGCTGCGCCCATAGGTAGCCGACCCTGCCTCTAAGCAGGCATGGTGCAGGATTCCCTTTGAGGGTTCCTTTCCCCCTTTGGGAACAAATTAGGTAGTACCATCACTCGTGCCAAAATGGGGGGCAAGTCGGGTTTCCTACCCCAGGATCGTTGCATACTAGGTCAGAAAAGAGTTCAGCCCAGGCAAGGTTTGGATCTTGCGAGGGACGCTCACCGCTATAGGCCTGGCTGTGGGTTAAGGAAGACCTAGAACAGAAACTAGCTATCAGGGAAGGAAGTTTTTAAAGGGGGCATCTTCCGGTGGCCTCTAAGTCTTTTTGATGTTGGGCCTACCCAGGCAGAGCAAGTCAGGGCTCGCTCATTCCGCTTTCAGCACGTCTGGGCACCCATAATCAAAGATTACTGGACCATCAAAACGGTCTCCTCAGGACATGCCTGGACATTCAGCAGCCCACCCACACTCCAGTTTGTACCCACATCCTTGCCTCACTTGGAAGAGAAAAAGCAAGTTCTTCTGTCCTACGCAGACTCTCTAGTGGCTCAGGGTGCTGCCATACCAGTTCCAACCGGTGAAAGATTTCAAAGTGTCTACTCACCCCTCTTCATGGTTCTGAAGAACTGCTCCTGGAGACCATTTATAGATCTGACCCACTTGAATTCTTTCATCAAGTAATAGAAATTCAAAATGGAGACACTATTCACAATCCGGCAGGCAATTCAGCCAGGTGATTGGCTCGTGTCCATAGATCTGAAGAACACCTACTTCCATGTCCCGATAGCAGAAGAATTCCAGAAATGTCTTCACTTTGCTGTAGATCATGTCCACCTTCAGTTTACCTGTCTCTCGTTCGGGCTTACGACATCGCCTAATGTCTTTTCAAAACTCTTATTGGCTATCGTGGCTCTGATCAGGATCAGAGGTATTCGTCTGCATCATTATCTGGATGACCTGCTGTTACTATCTCCGGACAGGGAGCAACTGCTTGTCCACAGATCTCAGGTCATCTCCACTCTACTTGAGTTTGGCTGGCTGTTGAACAGGGAGAAGAGCCACCTAGAACCTACAGTCCCTGATATTCCTCTGGGCACAATTCAATACACTCAGGTGCACCATCTCCTTGCCCCTGGAGAAAGTTCCGGTGATTCGGCACAGAGTTCGCCTAGCAATGTCCTCCTCGCATCTCTGGGCCTCACAGTATCTGACGATCATTGGCACCATAGTGGCCACAACTCCTATGGTAAAATGCGGTCCTTCCAGAAGGGCTTCCGCCAGCAGTGGAACCCAAGGTCACGGGATCATTCCATTCGAATAACCTCGTCCATGTGGTAGAGCTTTCCTGTGGCAGAGGAACCTCCTCAACTGTCACTCCAATCGCCCCCATCTCCTGGATTACGATCACAACAGATGCCAGCAACAGGGGCTTGGGTGTTCACTGCCTGACAGAAGTAGCCCAAGGCAAATGGAGTTTTCCATCCCACAGAATAGTCTTGAATGTTCTGGAACTCTGGACAGCATTCTGTGCTCTGCAGGCCTTTCACCACTCAGTTCTCCTAAGACTGGACAACACAACAGCAGTCTCATACATCAAGAGGTAGGGAGGTACTCACAGTCTCTCGCTGCTGAAGGAAGTAGAGCCTATCATGACCTGGGCCTAAGTGAACTTGGCCAACCTAACAGCTGTCCATCTCTATCTTGACCAGAACGTTCAGCCAGACTTTCTTTTGAGGGTATCTCTAGACAACAACGAATGGGCTCTCCACACCGAAGTTTTCAAGTGGGTCCTGTCCCTGGGACTCACCCCGGAGGTAGACCTATTCGCCATCCCGATGCAACTTCAAGCTGGAGAGGTACTACTTGAGGTGTCATTATCCCCAGGCCTTCAGGGTGGATGCCCTGACGGACCAGTGGAGATTTCACAGGGCCTACGCCTTTCCTCCCTTTCCTATCATCCTCTGGTTCCTGTTGAGACTCAGGACGGAAAAAGCAGAGCTAGTATCAATAGTCCCGTACTGGCCAAACAGGCCATGGTTTCCCCCATTGATGCAACTCAACTTCTGGGACCCAATTCCTCTGCCTGCCAAACCGGATCTCCTATCTAAAGGGGCAACTCTACATCCAAGCCCAGCCAATCTGCACCTGATGGCTTGGATCTTAAGAGGGGAAGGCTAGATGCCTTAGATTGTCAAAGCAGGGCCATCTCCATATTATTGAATGCCAGAAGAGCAGGCACCAACAAGGTCTACCAAAGGATCTTGGCAAAATTTACAGATTACATTTCCACCAATGCAGGTTCTTGCAATAAAATACAGGATATCCTGGGCTTCCTAAAATCAGGCCTGGATCTTTCCTTATCAGTCAGCTCCTTGCAGGTTCAAGTCTCTGCAATTTCTGCTTTCACAGGCGTATCCTGGGCTAGACACCCTCTTACTCGGCAAAAAGTTGCCTTCCTAGTGGCCATCGCATTGGCCAAGAGAGTCTCCAAAATTGGCTCTCTGGGATGCAAGGAGCCATTTCTAACTTTTTTTCCCTGATCGGGTAGTTTTGATTCCTATGCTGGATTGAGACCCCAAAGTATCATCTGTTTTTCATGAAAATCAGGAGATTACACTTCCAACGTTCAGGTCAGCTGAAAACTGTACTACACAGGTACACTAGGTGTTTATCCTCTAGATGTTAGAGAAGCTCTGAGACAGTATCTAGAAGCCACAGCTCCTTTTCACCAGTCTGATCATCTGTTCATTCTTTTTCATGGAAAAAAACAAGGGCTTGCGTGCCTCTTCCAGATCTATTGCAGCATGGATTGTTCAGGCCATTCAGTGGGCCTATAAAGCTAAGGGCTTGACATCTCCAGAAGTATTTCTACTTCATGGGCGGGTGCCCGACACATTGCCCCAGAAGTGATTTGCAAGGTCGGCCTCGTGGTCTTCAATTAACACGTTCATGGTGCACTACTGCATAGAACTGGCCTCTTTGTCTTTAGTTTAGTTAAGATAACATCATAAGACCCTCCCCAAGCTCAAAAAACAGTTTTATTTAACTATTTCAGCCATTTTGTGAGACCAGAGTGAGTAGCAGCAGCTGAGAGAGCAGCAGTGTACTTGTATTTAGCGTGTCACTTGCCACGTCACCTGCCACAAGTTACGGATTGTCACTTGCCACAAGTTGCAGATTGTCCACTTGCCATGTCACCTGCCACAAGTTGCGGATTGTCATTTGCCACATCACCTGCCACAATTTGCAGAGTGTCCACTTGCCACGTCACCTGCCACATGTTGCAGATTGTCACTTGCTAGGTCACCTGCCACAAGTTGCAGATTGTCATTTGCAAGTCCCCTGCCACAAGTTGCAGATTGTCCACTTGCCACGTCACCTGCCACAAGTTGCGGATTGTCATTTGCCACGTCACCTGCCACAAGTTGCAGATTGTCCACTTGCCACGTCACCTGCCACAAGTTGCGGATTGTCCACTTGCCACGTCACCTGCCACAAGTTGCAGATTGTCATTTGCCAGGTCACCTGCTCCATGTTGTGGATTGTCACTTGCTACGTCACTTGCCACAAGTTGCAGATTGTCCACTTGCCACGTCACCTGCCACAAGTTACGTGATGGTAATGCTGCTCCACAAGCCCTGCGGACAATGGATTAGAAAATTTTCCACCCTTGATGAGGATCAGGTGCAGACTGTGTACAAGTCTGTATGAACAAGGAAATCCCGGACTGCTGGCCTTTAATCAAGGGCTACATAATTTGTGCAGTCTTCAGTCAAGTGTGGTCTTTAAATTAATTGTTTATGTTTTGATATATCTGTAGCTTCCATTGATTCTACCGCAAGACACTTTTTAGACACATTTTAATCATCTCAATCTTCCAGCGTCAATAAAAACAGTAGGTTATAGAGTCATATGAATCTGCTTAATTTAAGATTGAGTAGAATGGGTTTAAATATACATTAACTACCCTAAAAGGACCTTTTGATAGTCCACTAATAAGTGCTTTTTACATCGGTTGTATGTTGTCTAACTGTGAAAGGTGTCAATTGTTTTGCTTTTCAACAAGCGGAGTGAGACTCTGTTGGGAATTGATATACCGTTGATGGTCTGTAGGGGGTGATAACTTTTAGTACATCCCCTTGACAGTCTGAAATGGGCACTAGCTCGTATCCAGGGTTTAGGATCGTTTAGTTTACTGTACGCTATAATTAATATTTAGAGGGAGCCTTTTTGTCCCGTCCTTTAGATCTTCGTGCATATTCACATGTGTCCATCTATGAGGTATCTAGGGTAAATGCCAACTGACGCAATCTTGTTTGATCTGGAGGTGGGCAGCTATTGATACATTTTTTGCCCATTTTTTGCCAGTTTTTGTTTTGGTTTTGGTCCGTTTTTGGCTAGATTTTGTCTTGCTTCCCGATCCCTTTTTTCTATAATTTTCGGTAATTTTACAGAGCGGCGCATTTGTAAAGTAATGGTTTGTTATTTGGAGATATATGTTTTATATACATTGCCACTTTATTGCTATCACGAACAGTGGGTTTTTCATTTCATTTTTTCAGCAGACGGAGTGAGAATCATGGCCACATTAGTGATGGGTTCTAGCACATTTAAGGTTGAATAATTTATATACGCTATCGTGATTTAGCAATGTGAGCTAGTCTAAGGGCTTGGGGCCACTATAAACGGAGAAAGTATTGTACATTAGTTCAGGGCTTAGGCGGTCTAATCATTCAATCTTTGTAACATTGCCGTGTTTTTGTTTTGCACATTTATTAATTTTCCTATTTTTTAATTTACATTTAATCTCGCTGTTTTCAGCAGTTTTATGCCATACAGTTTATATTAACATGAACTTATTCATATACAAACTATATATGTTCATTTATACATATAAGGATTTTTGTAGATACCCTATTGTACTGTAAGTCAGGATTCACAAATTTACATTCATACGTAGATTCCTGGCTTTAACTCTGGGTCTCCGTCATGGAAAGTTTTTCTACTGAAAGACCATAAAAACCTGACATCTAGCTTGATATTATCTTGTGTAATGTTAAAAATTAAAAGACATCTAGCCTGGTATCATCCTGCATAATATAATAAGTTAGAAGGTAGGACCCGTTTGTTTCATTCAATCTATCCATAGCCACTCTGTTACAGCGCGAGGGGTGAGACTGTTTACGGCTTAAATGCTAGTTTTTGCTTGTTCAGTCAATTTATCTGTAGCCCTAGTATTACAGCGGAAGGAGTGAGACTGCCTAAGGCTTAAATGCTAATTTATCTTAAATTTTTGACTAAACATTACGTAGTTTAAGTACACTTTAATGGGTACTTTCAGTATCCATTGTCAGTTTATGTTTATATGGTTTTTTTGGTACATGCATGGGATATTAATATGCAGATATGCGAATTTGGCTATTATATATTTCCTTTTCGGCTGATGCATAAAGTGGAGGTAACATTTTAGCTCTTTCAGGGCAAATTATATTGGAATTCCTACATTATATATTTATTTCAGCATTTTGGTTCGAGTTTAGCTGTTTAATATGTATAATTTTATATATATATATATATATATATATATATATATATATATATATATTCATGTTTTTCTAGCACGTTATATGTGTAATTCCATACATGTGTGTCCTTTCTTTTTAACCCATTATTGTTTATTGATTTAATTGTTTAATTGCCACCAGTTCTCTTATTGGCGGATTTTTTAATTGTTCTACCTATATATGTGTAACTGCATTTATTCACAATTTAGCTATGAGTAAGCATCTTTGCATGTGAAACACGTTAGCTATTGCTATCTCCAGTCTGTGTCGATGACTCTTGTGGAGTTTATTATGAAATAAAGATGATCGTTTCTCAGAGTGCAGCAGTCTGGGATTTCCTTGTTCATACCTGCCACAAGTTGTGGATTGTCCACTTGCCACAAGTTGCGGATTGTCATTTGCCATGTCACCTGCCACAAGTTGCAGATTGTCCACTTGCCACTTCACCTGCCACAAGTTGAGGATTGTCATTTGCCACGTCACCTCCCACAAGCTGTGGATTGTCCACTTGCCACACATTGCAGATTGTCCACTCGCCACGTCACCTGCCACACGTTGCAGATTGTCACTTGCCACGTCACCTGCCACAAGTTGCGGATTGTCATTTGCCACGTCACCTGCCACAAGTTGCGAATTGTCCACTTGCCATGTCACCTGCCACATGTTGCGGATTGTCACTTGCCACGTCACCTGCCACAAGTTGTGGATTGTCCACTTGCCACGTCACCTGCCACAAGTTGCTTGTTCAAATCTAACAACACATGGGTCAAATTCCAATTATACTTCGGATAACAGCAATGCTAGTGGTGTTTTGGATTGGATCAAGGGCTCATTAGGGTATATAAATGGTCTATGAATCATTGCAAGCAATTACAATTTTTTTACATTTTTTTAATGGTTTTTCATCATTTGCCATAATTTTTGAGATTTTAATGTAAAAAAAAAGGGCATTTTTAAAAACGCTTATAAACGAAAACGCGGCTAAACGCGGGTACCATGTTTAGCTACGTTTGGCGTCTGAAACGTGGAAATCTTTGGCGTCTGAACTCATTTTTTTGCCTTCAAAGAAAGGCTGTTAAACACAACTGCCTAAAAATGACTGTAAATGAAACTGTGTATATGGTCACATAAGATAACATTTAATGAGTTCAGGGGCAGTTGAAAAAAACGTCCAACTGCCTCTGAACATCCGTTTAACAGACTCAGTGTACATGAGGCCTAACTGTGTCAATTAAACCTTTTTCTTTTGTCCAGCATTTGCCCACCCGGCTGTGTATGGCTAGCTATTTTCCATACGTAGGCTGCCATGGAGTCTGTCAGGAAGACTGAAAATTTCCTATCAAATACTTACTGTAATTTTCCTTTCCTGATGAACTCCATGGCAGCAGGAGTTCCCTCCCGTTGGCTGGAGTAGGGTAAGTTATGGAACACAGCCTCTGGCTCAGAACAAAGATTTATGGGAGAGGGGTCCTATGAGGTATGAGGGGGCAGGATTAACCCATACGTAGGCTGCCATGGAGTCCATCAGGAAAGGAAAATTATGGTAAGTTTTTAATAGGAAATTTTCCATTTTTCCATACGGGCTGCCGCTAATGCAGCTAAATTAAATGGGGATATTTTTATATTTGACTACACTTTAATCACAAACCAAATAAACTTTATAGTGTCACTAAACCCACATCATGAAAAACAATCAATAAATGCTGTATTACAGTGCCTTGAAAAAATATTTATACCCCTTGAAATTTTCCACATTTTGTCATGTTACAATCAAAAACGTAAATGTATTTGATAGGGATTTTATAATTGTAAAGTGGAAGGAAAACGATAAATGGTTTTCAAAACGTTTTACAAATAAATATCTTAAGAGTGTGGCTTGCATTTGTATTCAGCCCCCTTTACTTTGATACCACTAACTAAAATCTTGTGGAACCAATTGCCTTCAGAAGTCACCTAATTAGTAAATAGAGTCCCCCTGTGTGTAATTTGATCTCAGTATAAATACAGCTGTTCTGTGAAGCCCTCAGAGGTTTGTTAGACAACCTCAGTGAATAAACAGAATCATGAAGGTCAAGGAACACACCAGATAGATCAGGGATAAAGTTGTTGAGAGGTTTAAAGCAAGGTTAGGTTATAAAAAAATATTCCAAGCTTTGAACATCTCGTGGAGCACTATTCAATCCATCATCCAAAATGGAAATAGTATGGTTCAACTGCAAACCTACCAAGACATTACTGTCCACCTAAACTGACAGGCCGGGCAAGGAGAGCATTAATCAGAGAAGCAGCCAAGAGGCCCATGGTAACTCTGGAGGAGCTTCAGAGATCCACAGCTCAGGTGGAAGAATCTTTCCACAGGACAACTATTAGTCGTGCATGCCTAAAATCTATCCCTTATGGAAGAGTGGCAAGAAGCAAGCCAGTGTTGAAAAAAAGCCATAAAAAGTCAGTTTACAGTTTGCGGGAACCATGTGGGGGACACAGCAAACGTGGAAGAAGGTGCTCTGATCAAATGAGACCAAAATTGAACTTTATGGCCTAAAAGCAAAACGCTATGTGTGGCGGAAAACTAATGCCGCGTACACACGAACGGACAGTCCGACAACAAATGTTCAATGTGAGCTTGAGCTTGTTGTCGGAAATCTGACTGTGTGTAGGCTCCTTCGGACAATTTTTGTCTGAATTTCCGACAACAAAAATTTGAGAGCTGGTTCTCAAATTTTCCGACAACAAAATTCGTTCTGGTAAATTCCGAGCGTGTGTAGACGATTCCGATGCACAAAATTCCACGCATGCTCTGAATCAAGTACGAGATGGAAGCACTCGGTCTGGTAAAACTAGCGTTCATAATGGAGATAGTACATTCGTCACACTGCAAAATTTTTAAATCTTTCAATGCAGCGCATTCTCTTCTTCTTTATAATGCTAGAATTATGATGTTGTTTTGCTGCTGATATTCACACAGAGTTCTCACAAACTGATTTCTCTATTATTTCTCATGCTATCTTGAATAATATTTTTTTTTTCGTCAGATCTCCATAATAATGTTTAAAATTTATTTTTATAGTGACCTTTTTTCTTTATTTTTTTATGAAGATCTCCTTTTTTTTGTTTTGTTATTTATAGTGATCTACGTTTTTTTTGTTTTTTTATCAAGATCTTCTGGGTTTTTTTTATTTATTTTTTTCTACTGATCTCCATAATATTTTTTTTTGTTTTGTGTGTCAAGTTACCACAACACCATTATTAACTTGTATTTTGTAACCTCAAGCTGGTTGTTTGGTGTTGGTGTTCCTTGTTAATTTGACATTGCATTTCTGAAATGTACCTGCCTATTATGGGTCATAGCCAAATAAAGAGGAAGGCAACGCTGGCTAAACTGGTGAAATTGGCGAAGCCTTTGTACCCTAGGGCACACATCAAGTATTTTACAGCCAATATTGGTAGCTTGAGGAGTCCATATAATAGTGAGCACAATCCGGTCCAGGAATCCGAGAGATCATGAACAGCAGCAGATGACATATATGTCCTCAGGCTGTGGTCTTACCACAGCCTGCGTCTTTTGTCAGACCAGACTGAACCCAGCCCATCACTTTCTTGTCTTCCTTCCACGCTTACTTCCAGGCTTGCTTCCAGGCTTGCTTCCAGGCTGTGGCTCTGGTGTTGGAGGTGTGGCAGGAGGTGGAGGAGGAGGACGATGGTCGAACTCACAAACCTGGCTTTGGCTTGTGAGTTCGCCCCCCAACCCCTTATTTATGGCTTGTAAGATAACTTCCTCACAGAAGAGGCATTGGCCCTCCTCCATTTCTTGCATTTTGCAGGCTGCCATGCAGGCATAGTCCTCTTGAAGACTGGGGGGGTTCTGAGGGCCGCAGTAGCCTGCCAAAATAGCCCAAGTGCTGCCTCCTCCAGGTTACTCTCCTTCCTGGGCCTTTTTTTTTTTAAAGTGGAGGGGAGGGCCCTGAGATTTGATCAGGCTACTGGGCCCGGCCACCTCCTAGCTGCCACTTACCCCCGCCACCTCCTGGCTGCCACTTTCCACAGCCTCCTCCTGGCTGAGGCTTTCCTGTGTATGAAAAAGGACAGTTTTAGTTTTTGGTTCATCAATCACAAACAATTTTCAGCTTATGACTGTTGCAAATTGAAAGTTAATAAATAGAAAAGACTATCCTTCTGACCCCAGCATTTTTAATTCTTGTCCCAATCATTTGTGGCCACTACTGTCTATTGATATGTAAAACACTTTGTTAAATCAGAAATTAGTGATCAATACTAACATCTAGTTAAGAACATTCATTTTTTGACAAGAAATATGTTGAACAATGCTATACCTGGCTCAAGCTGGGCTCCTCCACATCTTCCTGGCTGGAAGGCCCAGGCTGGATATCTGAAGCCTCAGCTGGGTTGGAAGGAAGCGTTGAAGGAAGACTGGAGAGTGCTGGCCTGGGTTCCCTATGGTCTGCCAGAAAATGCAGTCTGTCATAGTACCACAGCCTGGTTACATAAATGTCATCTGATGCTGCTCCTGATCTCTGGGAATCCTGGACCTTCTTGTGCTCCCTATTAAAAGTGCTCCTCATGCCACCAATTGTGGCCTTCAAATAGTTGATGGTTGCCGTGGAGATCTGCGCCTTCACAAATTCCAGCAATTGATCCAGCGCTGCCTGCTTCTTTCTTTTATTGGTATAAAAGGGGTGGTTTACCTGCCACAGACAGGGCAGCTGAAATATTCCTTTAAATATCGTACCTGGGGGGTGTCTATAGTATGCCTGTAAAGTGGCGAATGTTTCCCGTGCTTAGAACAGTCCCTGCACAAAATTACATTTTTAAAGGAATAAAAGTCATTTAAAACTGCTTGCGGCTTTAATGTAATGTCGGGTCCCGGCAATATGGATGAAAATCAGTGAGGCAAACGGCATGGGTACCCCCCAGTTCATTACCAGGGCCTTTGGGTCTTGTATGGATATTAAGGGGAACCCCGCACCCAAATTAAAAAAAGGAAAGCCATGGGGCCCACGAGACCCCTTCCTTGATCTTGTGGGCACGCTATATCGATGATATATCCTCCTATGGAATAGCAGTGCTGAATCATTGCAATTCTTTTTTGCACACTTGAACAACAATGATAGAGGTATATCCTTGTCTTATGTTGCAAGCACTGATAAGATTAATTTTCTTGATCTTGAAATCAAATTCAAAAACAGACGGTTTGAATTTCAAACTTATTTCAAACCAACTGACAGAAATGGTTTCATTCCAACGGACAGTTGTCACCACCGTTCGTGGCTTAATTCGGTTCCACGGAGTCAATTTCTCAGACTGCGTAGAAATTGCACTGATATTGAGACTTTTAAAGTACAGGCCAATATATTAAAAACTAGGTTCCTTGACAAAAATTACAATCCCAATGTCGTTGACCGTGACTTTCAACATGCATTCAGAGTGAATAGAGAGTCCCTATTAGAAGTTAAACCTAAACGAGATTCTAACAATGATTTTAAGTGGGCACTTAAAATTTATTTCATTTTCCACTCAACATAGACAAGTTAAAGCTATTTTTTCCAAACCCTGGAACATCCTTAAGAGTGACCGCATTCTCAACACTTCTCTGCCCGATAAAGCTAAAGTCATCTTTAGAGGGGCCCCCACTCTACAAAGTAAAATAGCCCCTAATATCATTAACCCGCCTATTTGCCTGTCCCTTTTCCATGAGTTGAGTGGTTTTTTCTCGTGCAGAAGATTGTATGCCAACATAATTCTGGAGTAGGGCGTAAGATTCTTGATTTTACATCTTCTGTTACGAATAAAAAATATTCTATCAAACAGTTTTGTACGTGTACCACCAGCTATATTGTTTACCTGATTACCTGTCATTGTGGGAAACAATATGTGGGCCGTACCATTCGTTCTTTTTCTTTTAGAGTTGCTGTGCACATCGCTTTAATTAAGAATGGGGACACTAAGCACACAGTCCCCAGACATTATAAATTGCACCACAACCGTAATTTTAAGGGGACACAGTTTTTAGTGATTGAGAGGTACATTCCTCCTTGGAGGGGTGGGGCTAGAACCAGATTAGAGACCTTCTGGATCTATGAACTACAGTCATGTTCTCCAAATGGCCTTAACCGTTGAACTTGACGTTAACTCTTTTATCAATCAAGCCTAGTGCATATATTTTGCATACGTTTGTCTTATTCTGATTCTCTCTCTTTTTTGGTTCATATTGACACATTGATCTTTTGGTTATGTGTACATGTCTTTTCATGAGAGCCCATTCCACATGTGTATTAAAAAAAATTTTCGACATTTTTCTTTCCAGATAAATTTTTTCTTTTTTTATTTTTATTCACATTTTTTCAAACACCTATATGGGAGGATGTCCATAAGTAGGGCCTCCTTCTCCATATATTTATATAATTTATATAATTTTTATATAAAGTTTTATATATATTTTTTAATATATATTTTTATTATTTTATTTTCATTTTTTGTTTCAACATCAATTTTTATTAGTTATAGACATTTTTGCAGTTTTTTGATTGGTTTGGTACCAATATGTCATGCATAATTTTCTTTTTTATTCTTGCTTTTCATTATTTTCTATTTTTAATTTTTTACATCCACAGTATAACTTTCTACATTGCGAACTCACACGACGTCACCTCATGTTTACATATATTTGGGCTATGCGACTGGGTGTGATGCGGCTTGTTAAGCTGAGCATGCCCTCTGACGCCTGGAACGCAAGCTCACAAGGGGGTTGAGGTGCATGTCTCAGCCATGTTTGACCACCTTCGTGTTGATGTAAGCCTTCTGAGATGTGTTTTGTTGATGCACGCTGTGCCTTTCACTTCGAGGCTTGGGTCCATTATTTTAAACACAAGCCTACAGTGTAGGTGAAGCGCATGACGTCATTCCATATTCGTGCGCTTCCCGGTGACGTGTTTTGCGATGCGTGCAATGCCTCCTGGATTGAGGCTTGGAACGCATTGAATATAACTTCTTTTATTCTTGTCACATTGATGATTTAAGCGTCATGGCTGGGTCCTATTTTACATTCATCATATATATCTTTTTTCTCTTTTGAGGCATTACATTTAATACACTCTTTATACACCATATATGGCCCATACTGAGGCGTGAAACGCACGCCAGATGGCCATTTCTTTCGATACCAGAAGTTAAATCCTTTTCCATTTAAACGCATTGAGGAATGGGCTTTCATGTGTGGTGACACTTTATAAATACTTGGAGGGCTGCAGTGGAGGGACCCCCCAGACGATGTCCAAGGAGACTAAATACGTCGGGAAGGACTCCACTGCTGCCATTTGTTTTTAGAAAAAGCTCTGTTTTACCTGCTAAATGTGAGTTTTCATACTTCATTAAATTTTATTGTGTATTTAAATGGAATCACGCTATGTTGCCATTTCTGTTCTTTTCTGACTTTTCGACCGGACTGTTCCGACAGACTTTACAGCGGACATTCGACGGACTTCCGACTGACTTTTTAAGGAACGGACTTGCCTACACACGATCACACCAAAGTCCGACTGATTCGTACGTGATGACGTACACCGGACTAAAATAAGGAAGTTGATAGCCAGTAGCCAATAGCTGCCCTAGCATCAGTCCGTCGGTCTAGCATTCAGACGAACGGACATCTGGGTCTGGCCGAGTTACGACGTAAAGATTTGAAGCATGTTCCATATCTAAAGTCCGTCAGATCTGGGACTGGAAAAGTCCGCTGAAGGTCAGGTGAAACCCACACACGATCGGATTGTCCACCGGATTTGGTCCAGCGGCGTCTGTCAGACAAGTCCGGTCGAAAAGTCTGACCACGTGTACGCTGCATAAGTTTTCTACATCAGCTTATTTTTTATTCTTTTCTGTATGATCATTGCGGTTTAATACCTTTTTGCTTGACTTGTGTGTTTATTCATGTTTTATATATAAGCGCTACACTATCTGAATCCACTTTAAAGGTGTTAAATACTCTGGTTAATACTCTGAACAGCAGTATACAGGCAGTGCAAACAAGACAAGGACTGTAGGTTTGTTGTTAAGTAGAATTTTGAACTGGTACATTTTTAAAGTGTAGCTCCAGCCAAAAGATCTATTTTAAGCTTTTTGGAAAACATAGGGAAGGGTTAGCACCCCTGTGACATTTGTTTTGCTGTCTGTGCACCTCTTCAGAAGATTTCACCTCACTTTCTGTCCCAATGACAATGTTTTTTGACAATTGGGGGTTTTTAGTGAAACAAGGGTTGGTGATAAAGCATCAGTGAAGAGGAGATACGTTTTTCCCATATTAACTCTTACAGGAGAGAATTTCCCTTCCTAGGGGTAGATTTCATCCCACTTCCTGTTGTCTTCTTCCATTTGCAAGTAGGAGTCATTTGTAAGTTGGATGTTTGAAAGTAGGGGCCTGCCCTATATACTCTGCAGAAATTGGGGCCTTAGGTGTTGGTTTTGCCACAACACTGTAAGCCCTCACAGTTACTCTTGGTGGGCGCTGGAATGGGCTCTGCTGTGAAATATTAGATCAAGAATTGTAATTACGTGCACCTGTTGAACAGGGGCAGAAAAATTGGGCCTTTGGTGGTGGTGGTGCTGGAGCCACAACACTGTAAGACCTCACAGTTACTCTTGGTGGGCGCAGAAACTGGCCCTGCTGTGAAATATTAGATCAAGAATTGTAATTACATGTCCCTGTTGAACAGGGGCAGAAAAATTGGGCCTTAGGCACTGATGCCACAACACTGCAACCCCTCACAGATACTCTAGTTTGAGCGCAGGAATGATTCCTCTTCCAAATATAGCATCAAAAATTGTAATTACACGCCCCTGTTGAACAGGGGCTGAAAAATTGGGCCTTAGGCACTGGTGCTGGTGCCACAACACTGCAAACCCTCACAGATACTCTAGTTGGAGCGCAGGAACAAGCCCTGCTGCAAAGTATTGCATCAAAAATTGTAATTACACGCCCCTGTTAAACAGGGGCTGAAAAATTGGGCCTTAGGCACTGGTGCTGGTGCCACAACACTGCAACCCCTCACAAATACTCTAGTTGAGCGCAGCAACATCCCTCCTTGCAAAATATTGCATCAAAAATTGTAATTACAAGCCCCTGTTAAACAGGGGCTGAAAAATTGGGCCTTAGCCACTGGTGGCGGCGCCCATTACCAAAAATATTCTTACAAGCTATCAGCATGATCACTGAGGAGGAAGAGGATGGTCACTCAGCATAACAGGATAGTCACTCAGCATCAGCATAGGCAGTCTTGAAGGGATTTGACATTTCAAAAAAAATTATTCGGTTACATCAGCATCAGGTGCTTGGTAGCTGGTGGTGATCCAAGACTGATTCATTTTTATGAAGGTCAGTCGATCGACTGAGTCGGTGCACAGGCGCACCCTGTGATCAGTTACAAAGCCTCCAGCAGCACTGAATGTGCGTTCCGAAAGAACGCTGGGTGCAGGACAGGCCAGTAGCTCAATTGCATACTGTGTAAGCTCTGGCCAGTGATCCATCCTCAAGACCCAACAACCCAGAGGATTTTCGGTGGGAAAGGTGTCCAAGTCAGATCTTGCCCCTAGGTATTCCTGCACCATGTAAAACAGACGCTGGCGATGCTTGCTGGAACCGATCATACCTTGGGGCTGCGGACTAAAAAATTGTCTGAACACATTGGTCAGACGACCACCTTCTCCACCACTCCTTCTTTGACTGACCGAAGCCTCAGCAACACGTTGTCCAGGAACAGGAGTTTGTAACCTCCCAGTCTCTGGGAACGCATTGCACAGACCTTTCTGCAAGGCCTCCCGAAGATGTTTCATCCTCTGCTCCCTCTGCAAAGGCAAGATAAGGTCCACAACCTTACCCTTGAAACGTGGATCAGGGAGGGTTGCCAGCCAGTATTGATCCCTCTCCTTGATACCACGAATACGAGGATCCTCCCGCAGGCTTTGCAGGATCAGGGAGGCCATGCAGCGTAGGTTTGCTGAGGCATTCGGTCCGGATACCTCTGGGTCACTAAGGACAACATGATCGGCAGCCACCTCCTTCCAGCCACGTACAAGTCCATGGGTTTCTTGGGACTGTAAATGATCCCTTAAAGACTGCTGCTGATGCTGAGTGCCAGGCTCCACCTCCATGCTATCACAGTCCTCCTCCTCCTCCTCCTCTTCCTGTGTGATCGGCAGGCATGCAGGAACACTGTCTGGATAAAGGGGGCCTTGAGAGTTAAGGAAGTCCTCCTCTTTCTGCCTCTGTACTTCCTCAAGTGCCCTGTCCATTATTCCACGCAGCGTGTGCTCCAACAGGTGGACAAGGGGGACAGTGTCACTGATGCACTGTCACTACTCACCATCCTCGTGGCGTCCTAAAATGGTGACAGGACAGTGCATGTATCCCTGATTATGGCCCACTGGCGTGGGGGAAAAAAAACAAGCTCCTCTGACCCTGTCCTGGTGCCATAGTCGCACAGGTACTCATTGATGGCCCTCTGCTGTGTGTGCAGCCACTGCAGCAAGGCCAACGTTGAGTTCCACCTGGTGGGCATGTCACAGATTAGGCGGTTCTTGGGCAGGTTAAATTCCTTTTGGAGGTCAGCCAGCCGAGCACTAGAATTATATGACCTGCGGAAATGCACACAGACTTTCCTGGCCTTCCTCAGGACATCCTGTAAGCCCGGGTACCTGCCCAAGAACTGCTGCACCACCAAGTTAAGGACGTGAGCCAAGCAGGGCACATGGGTCAGTTGTCCCTGTCGGAGGGTGGAGAGGAGGTTGGTGCCAATGTCGCAAACCACCATACCTGACTTAAGCTGGCGTGGCGTCAACCACCTCTGAACCTGCCCCTGCAGAGCTGACAGAATCTCTGCCCCAGTGGGGCTCCTGTCCCCCAAGCACACCAGCTCAAGCAACGCATGGCATCTTTTTGCATGCGCGCTTGCGTAGCCCCTTGAAAGCCTACGGAGCACCGCTGGTTCTGAAAACAAATCAGCACAGGAAGAGGCCATGAGGGAAGAAGAAGGGGAGGGGGTGGAGGAGAGAGGTGTGGCAGAATCACCACTAGTAGAATTTTGGAGGGTGGTGGCGGCACAACCTCCAACACTACTGCACCCTGTCCTGCATCCTTCCCAACTGCCAGAAGAGTCACCCAGTGTGCGGTGAAAGATAGGTAACGTCCCTGTCCATGCCTGCTGGACCACCAGTCAGCGGTAATATGCACCTTACCGCTGACCGCCCTGTCCAGCGAGGCCAAGACATTGCCTTCCACATGCCGGTAGAGAGCCGGAATCGCCTTCTATGAGAAAAAGTGGCGTTTAGGAACTTGCCACTGAGGAACCGCACATTCCACAAACTCACAGAAGGAGGCAGAGTCTACCAACTGAAAAGGCAGCAGTTGAAGTGCTAGCAATTTAGCCAAGCTAGCATTCAACCGCTGGGCATGTGGATGGCTGGGAGTGAACTTCTTTCGGCGGTGCAGCAGCTGGGGCAGGGAAATTTGCCTGGTACAATCTGACGTCGGTGTACCGATAGCAGATTGCCTACAAGTACTTGGCTGTGACACACCTAATTCTACACCTTCATTCCTCTCAGTGCAGGTCTCAGAGAGGACTGAAGGTGTAGTGGGGTTGGAGATCCCAGCTGATGAGGAGCAAGGAGAGGTCCTCTTCCTCCTTTGGTGTGGGTCTTTTAGGTACGCTTGCAAATGAACTGCATGGCAGGTTGACATATGTCTGGTGAAGCATGTGGTGCCCAAGCGGGTGATGTTTTGGCCACGCGAGATATGCTTGAGACATATGTTGCAAATAGCAGCGGTGAGATCTGATGCACTCGTCTCAAAAAAGGCCCACTCCAAAGGACTTTTGGGATAACGCGCAGAGACAGCAGCGCTGTCATGAAGATCCTGCCAGTAACCGGCGTCCCAGGCGCACGGGAACCCGGCCACGGGTCCCATTGCGCATGCGCGCGCGTTCACGGGTGCGGTCACGCACAGGCACGCGCGCGCGCACTCCCGCTGGTGTCAGGCGGGCTATTTAAACCTGCCTGTCACACTCCATCCCCGCTGTCTGCTCTACAGCGTTCTGTGAGTGTTACCTGATCTGATCTGTGTATCCTGTTATCTGACCCGGCTTCCTGTTTGACGATCCTGCTATCTGCCTGCACCAGACCCTCTTGGCTTGCCTGACCATCCCTCTGCATTACCCCTGGTACCTCTGCTGTCCGAACGTTACTGACCACCTGCTTGTTGACCCTCCGCTGTGTTCATCAGCTTCCAGTCTGCTATTACCTGCTGTTGTTCCTGGTTCCAGTCCAGCGTTCCAGGCTACCTTCTGCTGTGTTCCAGCCCAGCGTTCCAGGCTATCTTCTGCTGTGTTCCAGTCCAGCGTTCCAGGCTATCTTCTGCTGTTGTTCCAGTCCAGCGTTCCAGGCTATTACCTGCTGTTGTTCCTGGTTCCAGTCCAGCTTCCAGTCTGCTATTACCTGCTGTTGTTCCTGGTTCCAGTCCAGCGTTCCAGGCTACCTTCTGCTGTGTTCCAGCCCAGTGTTCCAGGCTATCTTCTGCTGTGTTCCAGTCCAGCATTCCAGGCTATCTTCTGCTGTTGTTCCAGTCCAGCGTTCCAGGCTATTACCTGCTGTTGTTCCTGGTTCCAGTTCAGCTTCCAGTCTGCTATTACCTGCTGTTGTTCCTGGTTCCAGTCCAGCTTCCAGTCTGCTATTACCTGCTGTTGTTCCTGGTTCCAGTCCTGCATTCCAGTCTCTGTCCTCAGTCTACACCTCAGACTACTGACTCCAGAGGGTGCCACCACTACTGGACTTTCAGCAACTGTTGATCCTGCCAGGCACCCATACCACTCTTCACTCCTGGCCCTCTGTCTCCATTCCAGGGGAACGGGAGTGGGAGCTGTAAGGGAGGTCTTTTCCTGCACTTCAGGCTCACAACCTACCAGGTACGTGACGGTAGCAGACAGCCATGTCTGAGCCTGAGCAGGGAACGTCTCCCATGGAGGAACTCTGTGCACACCTGGCAGGATTGACTGAAGCAGTCAAAAATCTGCAGCAAGGATACACCAGACTGGAGGAACGTGTATTAACCCTGTCTAACCCCATTGGGGCCCAGGGAGCTTCCTCTGCTCCTGCTCCTTCAGTTGGGCCTTCCTCAACGGTGGTGATGCTCCCTCCGGAACCTAAGGTTCCCACACCTGAACGTTTCTTCGGAAATCGCCATAAGTTCAGAGCCTTCCGCAACTCCTGCGAACTATTTTTTGCTCTTCAGCCACGTACCTTTTCCCTGGAGGCTACAAAGGTGGGCTACATAATCTCTCTACTCTCTGGTGACCCCCAAACCTGGGCCCATCGCCTCTTAGAGCAAAAGGACATATCTCTGACCAACCTCTCCACTTTCTTTGACGCACTAGGCCAGTTATATGATGACCCCCAGCTATCTGTAACTGCAGAGGCGGCTCTACACACCCTTCAACAAGGTCGCAGAGCAGCAGAGGATTATGTGGCTGAATTCAGGAAATGGAGTGCGGATACTAACTGGAACGATGCGGCTCTCCGTTATCAATTTCGGTTGGGACTTTCTGATCCTCTGAAGGATGAACTGGCCAGGGTGGGTACACCACAGACTTTAAATGCTTTAATCGATCTAGCTATCCAGATCGATCGATGCCTACGAGAGCGCAGGTCTGAGAGAGCTATGGGGTCTTCTCGTCCAACTTGGGTTACCCCTAAGGTTCCCCATCACCCATCATCAACACCACCTACCTCCACGCTTAACTTACCTGAGCCAATGCAATTAGGAGTCCTGCGGCCTTCACTCACCCCAGAGGAACGACAACGTCGTCGAGCAAATAACTTGTGCCTGTATTGTGGGGAACCCAGGCACTATGTCAGGAACTGTCCCCTTAAACTCCGTAAGTGCTTATCCCTATCTACTGACTATGTGACATCTCTGGTTAAAAATACCACTCACCTTGCTCTTCCTCTTCTGCTACAGCTTCCAGGGAGGGATCTACAAATCACCGCCATTATTGACTCAGGAGCTTGCAGCTGTTTCATGGATTCTCGTTTTGCCATCCAACACCAAATACCTTTGTCACCTAAGCCCATGGACTCTCTATCCATCTAGCTGATGGGACCGCTATCAAGTCTGGACCTGTCACCCAAGAGACTATGCCAATGCCCGTTTTTGTTTCCAACGTCCATCAGGAACAGCTGCGCCTGGACATTATCGCTTCACCCCTGTTCCCCATAATACTCGGCATGCCATGGTTACAGGCCCATAATCCGGACATAAATTGGATCACGGGTGAGGTGACCTTTCCCTCTCCTTACTGCCAACAGTTTTGCAGAACCCAGAACATCCAGGAGAACTCTACTCTGTTATGCCTAGATACAGATCCTAGTCTACATCAATCCATTCCTTCCGCCTATCATGATTTCCTGGACGTATTTAGTAAACAGAGGGCAGAGGTGTTACCCCCTCACCGGGCCTATGACTGTCCCATTGAGTTACTTCCTGGTGCTGAAATTCCTTTTGGAAGAATATTTCCCCTGACTGAGGTGGAGCAAGGGGCATTGAAGGAATACATTGACGAAAACCTCAAAAGAGGCTTCATTCGTCCATCCACGTCCCCCGCAGGTGCTGGCATCTTCTTCGTGCAGAAAAAAGATAAAACCCTCAGCCCGTGTGTGGATTACCGCGAACTAAACAAAATTACTGCGAAGAATCGGTACCCTCTCCACTTAGTACCAGAGTTGTTTCAGAGACTGGGGACGGCTACCATATTCACCAAACTTGATCTCCGTGGGGCCTACAATTTAGTTCGTATTAGGGATGGAGACGAATGGAAGACCGCTTTTCGTACCCGTTATGGACATTTTGAGTACCTCGTGATGCCTTTCGGCCTGTGTAATGCCCCTGCCACAATTCATTACTTTATTAATGATGTGTTACGTGACTTTCTAGACCTGTTTGTCATCGTCTATTTAGACAACATATTGATTTTCTCTTGTTCCCTTGAATCCCATCGCAGGCACGTCAGAAGTGTATTGGGCCGACTTCGACAACACGGTCTATATGCAAAGGCTGAAAAATGTGAATTCGAACAGGAAAGTATTCCATTTTTAGGGTTAGTCATTTCCAGTAAGGGCATTAAAATGGACCCCCAGAAGGTCACGGCTGTTCTAGATTGGCCAGTCCCGACTGATAAGAAAGGAATCCAGCGATTCGTTGGATTCGCTAATTTTTACCGCAAATTTATTAAGGGGTTCTCAGCCATCATTGCACCCATCACACAGCTTACCAAACAGGGTACACGCTTCCATTGGTCGGCCGAGGCTCAAGAGGCTTTTGAGACTCTCAAGAGCCTTTTCACCTCCGCCTCTGTACTAAAGCATCCAGATTCCTCTCTGCCATTTATTCTAGAAGTGGATGCATCTGAAATTGCTGTAGGAGCAGTATTATCCCAAAGACAGGGAACCAAGGCCCTGCTGCATCCTGTGGCCTTCTTTTCTCGTAAATTATCCACGGCAGAGAGAAATTATGATGTAGGTGACAGAGAGTTGTTGGCAATCAAGTCAGCATTGGAGGAGTGGCGCTATCTGTTGGAGGGTGCCGCTCATCCAGTTTTAATCTTTACAGATCATAAGAACCTGGAGTATTTGAGGTCTGCAAAGAGGTTGAAACCACGTCAGGCCAGGTGGGCTCTCTTTTTCTCCAGGTTCTCCTTCCATGTCACTTACCGTCCTGGCTCCAAGAATACCAAACCTGACGCCCTGTCTAGGATGTTTCACAAACCTCAAGAGATTTCCCCTCCAGACACCATTTTGTCTCCGGGGAACTTTCTTCTACTTCAGGGAAACCTGCTTTCCCAGATTAAACAGGCCTCCGCAGGAATAGAATCTTCCATTAAGACAGAGCTCCAGGTTAAGGATGGGTTATTGTGGCATGAGAGTAGGATCTTTATACCTGAAACACTACGAGTTCCAGTACTAGAGCTTTGTCACGATCATGCGCTGGCTGGGCATTTCGGTGTGGCTAAGACCACTGATTTGGTTCAGCGCACCTTCTGGTGGCCTCAGCTGCGCAAAGATTGTAAAGAGTTTGTAGAGTCCTGTGCCACCTGCCTTAGGAACAAAGGGCACAAAACAAAGGCATGGGGTCTACTAAAACCCTTGCCTGTCCCAGACAGACCCTGGAAAATGCTCTCTATAGATTTTATTGTAGAACTACCCCCGGCCGGGGGCTTCACTTCAATCTTTGTCATAGTCATAGATTTGTCATAGTGGACCGGTTGTCGAAGATGGCGCACTTTGTCCCAATGAAGGGTACCCCTTCAGCTACAGAAACAGCACAAGCATTCATTAAAGAGGTCGTCAGGCTCCATGGGGTACCAGTTAATATCATTTCAGATCGAGGGGTACAATTTACCTCTCGATTCTGGACAATGAACTCTCATTTTCATCGGCTTATCACCCCCAGACTAATGGGCAAACAGAAAGAACAAACCAGACCCTTGAACAATATTTGCGCTGTTTTTCTTCCTTTGCCCAAGATAATTGGATTGCTGTTTTACCATTGGCCGAATTCGCTTATAACAATTCTATTCATTCTGCTATCAAGCAAACTCCGTTTTTTGCGAATTATGGTTTCCACCCCTCATTTTTACCAAATTCTCTTCCAGAATGCACAGTACCCGCAGTCCAGGAGAAATTGGATTTCTTTACCTCTAACAACCAAGTTTTACAGGACACCATGACCAGAACCCAGGAGTACAACAAAGCAACCTTCGATAAAAAGAGGCGAGGTGAGCTCTTACTTGCACCTGGGGATCAGGTATGGTTGTCCACCATAAACCTCAGGTTGGCCTGCCCTTCCAAGAAATTGGGTCCCAAATTTCTTGGACCATTCCCTGTTAAACGGAGAATTAATGAAGTTGCATATGAACTTGAACTCCCGGATTCACTAAAGGTACATCCAGTTTTTCACGTGTCCTTGCTTAAACCATCTATTACCATCCCATTTCCAGGTCGAAGTACGGATCCTCCTGATCCAATCCTGGTAGATGGGGAAGAGGAATTCGAGGTGGAGGCTATCATGGACCACAGGAAAAGAGGTAACCAAAATCAATTCTTAATAAAGTGGAAGGGGTTTGGCCCAGAGGAGAATTCTTGGGAACCAGAGGATAATATTCATGCTGAAGACCTGTTACAAGCCTTTAAAACAGCTCATCCAGAGAGATTTTTTCAAAGGGGCATCCGGAGGCTGCCCCTTGGGGGGGGGCAATGTCATGAAGATCCTGCCAGTAACCGGCGTCCCAGGCGCACGGGAACCCGGCCACGGGTCCCATTGCGAATGCGCGCGCGTTCACGGGTGCGGTCACGCACGGGCACGCGCGCGCGCACTCCCGCTGGTGTCAGGCAGGCTATTTAAACCTGCCTGTCACACTCCATCCCCGCTGTCTGCTCTACAGCGTTCTGTGAGTGTTACCTGATCTGATCTGTGTATCCTGTTATCTGACCCGGCTTCCTGTTTGACGATCCTGCTATCTGCCTGCACCAGACCCTCTTGGCTTGCCTGACCATCCCTCTGCATTACCCCTGGTACCTCTGCTGTCCGAACGTTACTGACCACCGGCTTGTTGACCCTCCGCTGTGTTCATCAGCTTCCAGTCTGCTATTACCTGCTGTTGTTCCTGGTTCCAGTCCAGCGTTCCAGGCTACCTTCTGCTGTGTTCCAGCCCAGCGTTCCAGGCTATCTTCTGCTGTGTTCCAGTCCAGCGTTCCAGGCTATCTTCTGCTGTTGTTCCAGACCATCGTTCCAGGCTATTACCTGCTGTTGTTCCTGGTTCCAGTCCAGCTTCCAGTCTGCTATTACCTGCTGTTGTTCCTGGTTCCAGTCCAGCGTTCCAGGCTACCTTCTGCTGTGTTCCAGCCCAGTGTTCCAGGCTATCTTCTGCTGTGTTCCAGTCCAGCATTCCAGGCTATCTTCTGCTGTTGTTCCAGTCCAGCGTTCCAGGCTATTACCTGCTGTTGTTCCTGGTTCCAGTTCAGCTTCCAGTCTGCTATTACCTGCTGTTGTTCCTGGTTCCAGTCCAGCTTCCAGTCTGCTATTACCTGCTGTTGTTCCTGGTTCCAGTCCTGCATTCCAGTCTCTGTCCTCAGTCTACACCTCAGACTACTGACTCCAGAGGGTGCCACCACTACTGGACTTTCAGCAAATGTTGATCCTGCCAGGCACCCATACCACTCTTCACTCCTGGCCCTCTGTCTCCATTCCAGGGGAACGGGAGTGGGAGCTGTAAGGGAGGTCTTTTCCTGCACTTCAGGCTCACAACCTACCAGGTACGTGACAAGCGCCCTGCACATGCGGAGCTCTGTGGTGTGATGCAGTCTTTGTGCTGCCCTTAAGCTGGCCTCTGGAGGGCATCCTGCCTCGTTGGTGATGTGCCTCCTCCTCTCTCCTATCAGGCACCCATGTGGAGTCAGTGACCTCATCATCCCCTCCCTCCTCATCACTGGAGCAAAGTTGGCAGTATGCTGCAGTTGGGGGAACATGACTGCCAGATTGCTGTCCTTCTTGGGCAACCCCTCTCTCTGGGCTCACGTTACTGCCTTCCTCTAGCTGGGTACCATCATCGGAGCCTTCAAAACACTGGGCATCCTCCTGGAACATGTACCCAACACTGTGGTCAAACAGTTCGGGGGACTCTTCAGGAGGACATGGTGGGGCTAGGGAATTAGTGACTGATACCATTGAGCCGAGGGAAGAGGCCGTGTTGGCAGCTGCTTTGCCAGACAAAGTACCCTGAGCCTGGGTGAGAGAGGATGAGGAGGATGAGGACGGCTTGGTCATCCACTCTACCAAGTCTTCCGCATGTTGCAGCTCAACACGGCCAGCTGCTAAAAAAAAGGACAAGCGTGTCCCACGGCAACGTGCTGATGAGGATGCACCGTCTCCATGACCAGCACTGTTGCCTCTAGACACAGAGACTGCTTATCCTCTTTTATTGGCTTGTGACTGTCTGCCTCTCCTTGTTGGCCTTCCAGACATACTAGTGGCCTGCAGTGAGATGTAGCTGCACAAAGCTGGGATGTATATATATATATATATATACTGATACTGCAACTAGCAGAATCATCTGCCTGCCTGTAGTATTATTAGTATGAGAACACCAGCAATTGTCTTCAGGTAGCTTTAGGTGCACACTGTGCAGAGGACACAGTACACTAACTGTAAATACTGTAGCTGCCTGCCTGTGGTATTAATATAGGATCAGAAGAACACCACCAATTTTATTCAGGTAGCTTTAGGTGCACACTGTGCAGAGGACACAGTACACTAACTGTAAATACGGTAGCTGCCTGCCTGTGGTATTAATAGGAGCAGAACAACAGCAATTGTCTTCAGGTAGCTTTAGGTGCACACTGTGCAGAGAACACAGTATACTAACTGTAAAAACTGTACCTGCCTGCCTGTGGTATTAATATAGGATCAGAAGAACACCACCAATTTTATTCAGGTAGTTTTAGGTGCACACTGTGCAGAGGACACAGTACACTAACTGTAAATACTGTAGCTGCCTGCCTGTGGTATTAATAGGAGCAGAACAACAGCAATTGTCTTCAGGTAGCTTTAGGTGCACACTGTGCAGAGGACGCACTACACTAACTTGTAAATACTGCAGCTGCCTGCGGTACTAATAGGATCAGAAGAACACCACCAATTTTCTTCGGGTAGGTTTAGGTGCACACTGTGCAGAGGACGCACTACACTGACTTGTAAATACTACAGCTGCCTGCGTTACTAATAGGATCAGAAGAACACCACCAATTTTCTTCAGATAGCTTTAGGTGCACACTGTGCAGAGGACGCACTACACTAACTTGCAAATACTGCAGCTGCCTGTGGTACTAATAGGATCAGAAGAACACCACCAAGTTTATTCAGGTAGGTTTAGTTGCACACTGTGCAGAGGACACATTACACTAACTTGTAAATACTGCAGCTGCCTGCGGTACTAATAGGATCAGAAGAACACCACCAATTGTCTTCAGGTAGCTTTAGGTGCACACTGTGCAGAGGACGCACTACACTAACTGTAAATACTGTAGCTAATAGGACTAATAGGATCAGAAGAACACCAGCAATTTTCTTCAGGTAGCTGTAAATACTGTAAAAACACCTGCCTGACTGTCAGTAGGAAGAGAATAACAGGAACAGATCTAGCTAAACTGAATTCAGTGTATATATATATATAGTAAGGTCCATAAATATTGGGACATCAACACAATTCAGATCTTTTTGGCTCTATACACCAACACAATGGATTTGAAATGCAACAAACACTTTGTACTTTAACTGCAGACTTTCAGCTTTAATTTGAGGGTATTTACATCTAAATCAGGTGAACGGTATAGGAATTACAACAGTTTGTTTGTTATATGTGCCTCCCACTTTTTAAGGGACCAAAAATAATGGGACAGATTAACAATCATCCATCAAACTTTCACTTTTTAATACTTGGTTGCAAATCCTTTACATTAGGAAGACAGCTAGACAGATAGATAGATGTTTATTGGACAGGAAATAATAGTTACTTAGACAAATGCATATTTATTACATAGTTATATATCTATACCTAAATTTACTGTATTATATATATAATCCTATTTATACAACGATTGTACACTACAATTAACGATTTAATTTCACTGCAATTTTATCTACAATATATCTGGGAGATAGGCAGATGATTAATTATAGATGAATTAATACATAGATAGATAGTCTAGATGTCTAGTTTGATATAGCTATCCAGAGGCGGCTCTAGGCTTTGTGAGGCCCTAGGCAAATCTAAGACATGAGGCCCCATTCACATCCATAATGGGAAAAATAATTCAAGCGATAAAAATTAACTGTATAAATTGCATATATTAAGAGTTTTAAATTCTATGAACTATGAATTCACCATTTATAAAATTTTCTCTTAACAATTCTTCTTTAATCAAATATATATATTACATATATATTATATATTACACGCATATTTATCCATGTGGCTTGTAGTTTTAAAACAGCTGGAGGGCCGTCTGTTTGAAACCCCTGATTTACATGAAGGTCACATGATACAAGAGACGATCAGGGACTGCAGACATGATACAGGAGATGATCAGAGACTACAGACATAGTACAGGAAATGGTCAGGGACTGCAGACATGATACAGGAGATGGTCAGAGACTGCAGACATGATACAAGAGATGATCAGAGACTGCAGACATGATACAGGAGATGATCAGAGACTGCAGACATGATACAGGAGATGATCAGAGACTGCAGACATGATGCAGGAGATGGTCAGAGACTGCAGACATGGTACAAGAGATGGTCAGAGACTGTGCTGACATACTACAGGAGATGATCAGAGACTGCAGACATACTACAGGAGATGATCAGAGACTGCAGACATAGTACAGGAGATGATCAGAGACTGCAGATGTGATACAGGAGATGGTCAGAGACTGTGCAGACATGATGCAGGAGATGGTCAGAGACTGCAGAGATGATTCAAGAGATGGTCAGAGGCTGCAGATATGATACAAAGATCAGTGGTGGCTGGTGCTCACAATTCTTGGGGGGTGGGGGGGGTGCAAACAAACTGAAAAATTCAAAAAAAATAAAAACATCAATTGCAGCCACTGTGCAAATCAAATGCAGCCACTGTGCCCATCAAATGCAGCCACTGAGCCCATCAAATGCAGCCACTGTGACCATAAATGCAGCCACTGTGCCATCAATTGCAGCCACTGTGCCCATGAAGTGCAGCCACCGTGTCCATCAAGTGCAGCCACTGTGTCCATCAAATGCAACCACTGTGCCCATGAAGTGCACCCACTGTGTCCATGAAGTGCACCCACTGTGCCCATCAAATGCAGCCACTGTTCTATCAAGTGCACCCTCTGTGCCATCAAATGCAGCCACTGTCCCCATCAAATGCAACCACAGTGCCCTCAAATGCAGCCACAGTGCCCTCAAATGCAGCCACTGTGCCATCAATTGCAGCCACTGTGCCCAAAAAATGCAGCCACTGTTCCATGAAGTGCAGCCACTGTGCCCATGAAATGCAGCCACTGTGCCCATCAAAAGCAGCCACTGTGCCCATCAAATGCAGCCACTGTGCCCATGAAGTGCAGCCACTGTGCCATCAAATGCAGCCGCTGTGCCCATCAAATTGATGCCACCCCCTTTGTGGCAGACAGCATTTATTTGATTGGGGGGAGGATATGTGCTAGGGGGGCTTTGGGAGGGGAGAAGATATGTTCTGGGGGATAGAGCTGGAATGGAATAGGGGGAAATGGATGGAGCCAGAATGGGTTCGGGGGATGGATAGAGCTGGGATGGGATCGGGGTAGTATATGGAGCCGGGAAAGGATTGGGGGGATGGAGGGAGCCAGGATGGGATTGAGGGGATGGAGGGAGCAGGGATGGAATGGGGGGATGGAGGGAGCTGGGATGGGATCAGGGGATGGATGGAGCCAGGATGGGATCGGTGGATGGATGGAGCCGGGATGGTTTGGGGGGATGGATGGAGCCAGGATGGGTTGGGGGAATGGATGGGATCGGGGGAATGGATGGAGCCGGGATGAGATCGGGGGGAATGGATGGAGCTAGGATTGGATTGGAGGGTGGATGGAGCCGGGATGGGATCAGGGGGGAATGGATGGAGCTGGGATGGGATTGGGGGAATAGATGGAGATGGATGGAGCCAGGATTGGATTGGGGTGGGGTGGATGGAGCTGGGATGGTATGGGGGGTGGATGGAGTTGGGATGGTATGGGGGAATGGGATGGGAATCGTATTGGATCAGGGGGGATGGATGGAGTCAGGATGGGATTGGGGTGAATGGAGCTGGGATGGTATGGGGGATGGATGGAGTTGGGATTGGATCGGGGATGGATGGAGCCGGGATGGGATGGATGGAGCTGGGATAGGATTGGGGCAGATGGAGCTGGGATGATATGGGGGGATGGATGGAGCTGGTATGGGATCAGGGGGATGGATGGAGCCGGGATGGGATTGGGGTGGGGTGGATGGAGCCGGGATGGTATGGGGGGATGGATGGAGCCAGGATTGGATCGGGGGATGGATGGACCCGGGATGGGATTTGGGTGGGATGGATGGAGCCAGGATGGGATTGGGGTGGGGTGGATGGAGCCAGGATTGGATCGGGGGGATGGATGGAGCCAGGATGAGATTGGGGTGGGATGGATGGAGCCGGGATGGGATGGGGGTGGGGTGGATGGAGCTGGGATGGTATGGGGGGATGGATGGAGCTGAGATTGGATCAGGGGATAGATGGAGCCAGGATTGGGGTGGGGTGGATGGAGCCAGGATGGTATGGGGGATGGATGGATATCCTCTCCCCCAAATCACTCCAAGTAAACTCTTTGCTTGTTCCTCCTCCCTCGCCCTCCTCTTCATGCCCTCCTCCCCTCCAAGACTCACTTTTAGATGACACAGACCTCAGACCAGCGCGCCTCGGTACAGTAGTGTGACTTCTTCCCTCCTCCTCCTCCGTGCACAGGAAAACATCACAGCACAGGAGGAGGAGGAGGGGCGGTTCAGTTCGCTTTGCTCCGCAGTGCACTGTGTGTGTCAGGCAGCTGTGGAGAGATTCCGGCTGCAATGCACAGTGGAGTGGAGTGGAGCTTGCAGCGTGCGGGAGCGGAGACACCCCGCACAAGCCGCGGGCATTGCGGGAATCTAATTTGCCGGGACTCCGGATCGAGAATGCAGGGCGGTCCCGGCGAATCATCGCGGTTGCAGTATGGGCAAATTAGGCGGCCGCGAGGCCCCTTTGGGGGGCGAGGACTAAGGCGACCGCCTAATTTGCCTAATTAGAGAGCCGCCTCTGTATCTATCTATCAATCTATTTTTATAAAATGTATCTCTGTATTATATATAGTATACTTATACCTATATTGAGAGATATATAAACATGCAATGAATATGTGTTCATCTAAGTAACTATAACCCGTCCAATAAACATTCTATCTATCTATCTATCTATCTATCTATCTATCTATCTATCTATCTATCTATCTATCTATCTATCTATCTATCTATCTATCTCTGTCTACCTATATTTCAGATATATTGTGGATAAAATCAGGCACAAACTAAGTGGTTCAACTGGTGGCGAGTAACTCTTAAGTCCTGGCTAGTGGCTCGGGACTTGAAATTTTGAGGCCTGTATATATATATATATATTAATATTCTTTTTTTATGTTATGAACATTATAAAATAATTTTATAAATGACATTTTGCAAACCCATTGTTTCTAAGCTCACTGTGTCAAATATTTTCTGGAAATACAACAGAATTTTGTAAATATGTGTTAGGCTAACAATTTGATTTATTATTAGTTGGAATTAGATGTAGGTAGAGTTATTTTAGTGAAGAAGATAAGTTTTAAAAATCAAGGACTGCTACTGGTAATTACAGTACAGACATTTATTTTTTTTAATATTATAGTTTACATTATAATATAGTATAAATGATATGATTTATAATATATTATGCTAACATTTTAAATTATTGTAGGCTACCAATTGTTAACCACTTAAGGACCGCCTCACGCCGATGTACGTCGGCAAGGCGGCACGGGCAGGCAAAATCACGTACATCTACGTGATCTGCCTCCCGCGGGTGGGGGGTCTGATCGGACCCCCCCCCCGGTGCCCGAGGCGGTCCTCTTTTGTCCCCCGGCGATCGGAGGTGAGGGGGAGGCCATCCGTTCGTGGCCCCCCCACCTCGCGACCGCCGCTGGCCAATGAGAGTCTTCCTTTGCTGCTGTATGCTAAACAGCAGCAAAGGAAATGATGTCATCTCTCCTCGGCTCTGTATTTTCCATTCCGGCGCCGAGGAGAGAAGACATCTATGTGAGTGCACAAACACTACACACACAGTAGAACATGCCAGGCACACAAAACACCCCCGATCACCCCCCAATCACCCCTTTTTTTTTTTTTCTGATTACTGCATGGTGTCAGTTTGTGACAGTTACTGTGTTAGGACAGTTAGTATTAGCCCCCTTTAGGTCTAGGGTACCCCCCTAACCCCCCCTAATAAAGTTTTAACCCCTTGATCACCCCCCGTCGCCAGTGTCACTAAGCGATCATTTTTCTGATCGCTGTATTAGTGTCACTGGTGACGCTAGTTAGGGAGGTAAATATTTAGGTTCGCCGTCAGCGTTTTATAGCTTCAGGGACCCCCATATACTACCTAATAAATGTTTTAACCCCTTGATTGCCCCCTAGTTAACCCTTTCACCACTGATCACCGTATAACCGTTACGGGTGACGCTGGTTAGTTCGTTTATTTTTTATAGTGTCAGGGCACCCACCGTTTATTACCGAATAAAGGTTTAGCCCCCTGATCGCCCGGCGGTGATATGCGTCGCCCAAGGCAGCGTCAGATTAGCGCCAGTACCGCTAACACCCACGCACGCAGCATACGCCTCCCTTAGTGATATAGTATCTGAACGCATCAATATCTGATCCGATCAGATCTATACTAGCGTCCCCAGCAGTTTAGGATTCCCAAAAACGCAGTGTTAGCGGGATCAGCCCAGATACCTGCTAGCACCTGCGTTTTGCCCCTCCGCCCGGCCCAGCCCAGCCCACCCAAGTGCAGTATCGATCGATCACTGTCACTTACAAAACGCATAACTGCAGCATTCGCAGAGTCAGGCCTGATCCCTGCGATCGCTAACAGTTTTTTTGGTAGCATTTTGGTGAACTGGCAAGCACCAGCCCCAGGCAGTGTCAGGTTAGCGCCAGTACCGCTAACACCCACGCATGCACCGTACACCTCCCTTAGTGGTATAGTATCTGAACGAATCAATATCTGATCCGATCAGATCTATACTAGCATCCCCAGCAGTTTAGGGTTCCCAAAAACGCAGTGTTAGCGGGATCAGCCCAGATACCTGCTAGCACCTGCATTTTGCCCCTCCGCCCAGCCCAGCCCAGCCCAGCCCAGCCCTGCCCACCCAAGTGCAGTATCGATCGATCACTGTCACTTACAAAACACTAAACACATAACTGCAGCGTTCGCAGAGTCAGGCCTGATCCCTGCGATCGCTAACAGTTTTTTTGGTAGCATTTTGGTGAACTGGCAAGCACCAGCCCCAGGCAGCGTCACGTTAGCGCCAGTAGCGCTAACACCCACGCACGCACCATACACCTCCCTTAGTGGTATAGTATCTGAACGGATCAATATCTGATCCGATCAGATCTATACTAGCGTCCCCAGCAGTTTAGGGTTCCCAAAAACGCAGTGTTAGCGGGATCAGCCCAGGTACCTGCTAGCACCTGCGTTTTGCCCCTCTGCCCGGCCCAGCCCAGCCTACCAAGTGCAGTATCGATCGATCACTGTCACTTACAAAACACTAAACGCATAACTGCAGCGTTCGCAGAATCAGGCCTGATCCCTGCGATCGCTAACAGTTTTTTTGGTAGCGTTTTGGTGAACTGGCAAGCGCCAGTGGCCTAGCACACCCCGGTTGTAGTCAAACCAGCACTGCAGTAACACTTGGTGACGTGGCAAGTCCCATAAGTGCAGTTCAAGCTGGTGCAGTGGCAAGCACAAGTAGTGTCCCACTGCCACCAAGAAGACAAACACAGGCCCGTCGTGCCCATAGTGCCCTTCCTGCTGCATTCGCCAATCCTAATAATTGGGAACCCACTGCTTCTGCATCACCCGTACTTCCCCCATTCACATCCCCAACCAAATGCAGTCGGCTGCATTAAAGGCATTTTCTTTATGTCCTCCCGAGTACCCCTACCCAACGAACCCCCCCAAAAAAGATGTCGTGTCTGCAGCAAGCGCGGATATAGGCATGACACCCGCTATTATTGTCCCTCCTGTCCTGACAATCCTGGTCTTTGCATTGGTGAATGTTTTGAACGCTACCATACACTAGTTGAGTATTAGCGTAGGGTACAGCATTGTACAGACTAGGCACACTTTCACAGGGTCTCCCAAGATGCCATCGCATTTTGAGAGACCCGAACCTGGAACCGGTTACAGTTATAAAAGTTAGTTACAAAAAAAGTGTAAAAAAAAATATACATATATATAAAATTAAAAAAAATAGTTGTCGTTTTATTGTTCTCTCTCTCTCTATTCTCTCTCTCTATTCTCTCTCTCTATTGTTCTGCTCTTTTTTACTGTATTCTATTCTGCAATGTTTTATTGTTATTATGTTTTATCATGATTGTTTTTCAGGTATGCAATTTTTTATACTTTACCGTTTACTGTGTTTTATTGTTAACCATTTTTTTGTCTTTAGGTACGCCATTCCCGACTTTGAGTGGTTATACCAGAATGATGCCTGCAGTTTAGGTATCATCTTGGTATCATTCTTTTCAGCCAGCGTCGGCTTTCATGTAAAAGCAATCCTAGTGGCTAATTAGCCTCTAGACTGCTTTTACAAGCCGTGGGAGGGAATGCTCCCCCACCGTCTTCCGTGTTTTTCTCTGTCTCTCGTGTCTCAACAGGGAACCTGAGAATGCAGCCGGTGATTCAGCCAGCTGGACCATAGAGCTGATCAGAGACCAGAGTGGCTCCAAACATCTCTATGGCCTAAGAAACCGGAAGCTACGAGCATTTCATTACTTAGATTTCGCCGGATGTAAACAGCGCCATTGGGAAATTGGGAAAGCATTTTATCACACCGATCTTGGTGTGGTCAGATGCTTTGAGGGCAGAGGAGAGATCTAGGGTCTAACAGACCCCAATTTTTTCAAAAAAGAGTACCTGTCATTACCTATTGCTATCATAGGGGATATTTACATTCCCTGAGATAACAATAAAAATGATAAAAAAAAATGAAAGGAACAGTTTAAAAATAAGATAAAAAAGCAAAAAAATAATAAAGAAAAAAAAAAGCACCCCTGTCGCCCCCTGAACGCAAGCGGCGGTCTGTCGTCAAATGTAAACAGCAATTGCACCATGCATGTGAGGTATCACCACGAAGGTCAGATCGAGGGCAGTAATTTTAGCAGTAGACCTCCTCTGTAAATCTAAAGTGGTAACCTGTAAAGGCTTTTAAAGGCTTTTAAAAATGTATTTATTTTGTTGCCACTGCACGTTTGTGCGCAATTGTAAAGCATGTCATGTTTGGTATCCATGTACTCGGCCTAAGATCATCTTTTTTATTTCATCAAACATTTGGGCAATATAGTGTGTTTTAGTGCATTAAAATTTAAAAAAGTGTGTTTTTTCCCCAAAAAATGCGTTTGAAAAATCGCCGCGCAAATACTGTGTGAAAAAAAAATGAAACACCCACCATTTTAATCTGTAGGGCATTTGCTTAAAAAAAAATATATAATGTTTGGGGGTTCAAAGTAATTTTCTTGCAAAAAAAATAATTTTTTCATGTAAACAAAAAGTGTCAGAAAGGGCTTTGTCTTCAAGTGGTTAGAAGAGTGGGTGATGTGTGACATAAGCTTCTAAATGTTGTACATAAAATGCCAGGACAGTTCAAAACCCCCCCAAATGACCCCATTTTGGAAAGTAGACACCCCAAGCTATTTGCTGAGAGTCATGTCGAGTCCATGGAATATTTTATATTATGACACAAGTTGCGGGAAAGAGACAAATTTTTTTTTTTTTTTTTGCACAAAGTTGTCACTAAATGATATATTGCTCAAACATGCCATGGGAATATGTGAAATTACACCCCAAAATACATTCTGCTGCTTCTCCTGAGTACAGGGATACCACATGTGTGAGACTTTTTGGGAGCCTAGCCGCGTACGGGACCCCGAAAACCAAGCACCGCCTTCAGGCTTTCTAAGGGCGTAAATTTTTGATTTCACTCTTCACTACCTATCACAGTTTCGGAGGCCATGGAATGCCCAGGTGGCACAACCCCCCCCCATATGACCCCATTTTGGAAAGTAGACACCCCAAGCTATTTGCTGAGAGGTATAGTGAGTATTTTGCAGACCTCACTTTTTGTCACAAAGTTTTGAAAATTGAAAAAAGAAAAAAAAAGGTTTTTTCATGTCTTTCTTCATTTTCAAAAACAAATGAGAGCTGCAAAATACTCACAATGCCTCTCAGCAAATAGCTTGGGGTGTCTACTTTCCAAAATGGGGTCATTTGGGGGGGGGGTTTGTGCCACCTGGGCATCCCATGGCCTCCGAAACTGTGATAGGCAGTGAAGAGTGAAATCAAAAATTTACACCCTTAGAAATCCTGAAGGCGGTGATTGGTTTTCGGGGCCCCGTACGCGGCTAGGTTCCCAAAAAGTCCCACACATGTGGTATCCCCATACTCAGGAGAAGCAGCTAAACGTATTTTGGGGTGCAATTCCACATATGCCCATGGCCTGTGTGAGCAATATATCATTTAGTGACAACTTTGTGCAAAAAAAAAAAAGTGTCACTTTCCCGCAACTTGTGTCAAAATATAAAATATTCCATGGACTCAACACGCCTCTCAGCAAATAGCTTGGGGTGTCTACTTTCCAAAATGGGGTCATTTGGGGGCGTTTGTGCCATCTGGGCATTTTATGGCCTTCAAAACTGTGATAGGTAGTGAGGAGTGAAATCAAAAATTTACGCCCTTAGAAATCCTGAAGGCGGTGATTGGTTTTCGGGCCCCGTACGCGGCTAGGCTCCGAAAAAGTCCCACACATGTGGTATCCCCGTACTCAGGAGAAGCAGCTGAATGTATTTTGGGGTGCAATTATACATAGGCCCATGGCCTGTGTGAGCAATATATCATTTAGTGACAACTTTTTGTAAATATATATATTTTTTTTTTTTTTGTCATTATTCAATCACTTGGGACAAAAAAAATAAATATTCAATGGGTTCAACATGCCTCTCAGCAATTTCCTTGGGTTGTCTACTTTCCAAAATGGGGTCATTTGGGGGGGTTTGGACTGCCCTGCCGTTTTAGTACCTCAAGAAATGACATAGGCAGTCATAAACTAAAAGCTGTGTAAATTCCAGAAAATGTACCCTAGTTTGTAGACGCTATAACTTTTGCGCAAACCAATAAATATACGCTTATTGACATTTTTTTTACCAAAGACATGTAGCCGAATACATTTTGGCCTAAATGTATGACTAAAATTGAGTTTATTGGATTTTTTTTATAACAAAAATTAGAAAATATCATTTTTTTTCAAAATTTTTGGTCTTTTTCCGTTTATAGCGCAAAAAATAAAAACCGCAGAGGTGATCAAATACCATCAAAAGAAAGCTCTATTTGTGGGAAGAAAAGGACGCAAATTTCGTTTGGGTACAGCATTGCATGACCGCGCAATTAGCAGTTAAAGCGACGCAGTGCCAAATTGGAAAAAGACCTCTGGTCCTTAGGCAGCATAATGGTCCGGGGCTGAAGTGGTTAAAGATACTATGACTTTTTGGCTGCTTTATAGACAGGTCATTGTAATCAATATTTTTCGTAGCTGTAAAGAGTTTAGTTTTGTTAATCTAGCTAGACAGAAGATATAGTTATATAAACATAATTGTATTGAACTGTTAACATTTGTTGTCTGTCCTTTGCAAGTGAAAAAAGGCTGAGATGGGTATTTTCTCAGTTTTGTTTATATCTATTCATAAGTTGATCAGATGTGCTAAGAGTCGGTAGAACTAGTGAAATGGTAATGAAAGGATTGGGAGAGGCGACAAGCCATTGAAACTATTGTACATTCTCCTCTATAGGGCAGCCAGTCGGGGGGCGGTGTGAAGAGGTGCTGCAGGGAGATCCCCACCCTTCCGCCTGTGCAGGGTCAGCCATGTGATGCCAAGTGCAAATACAATACCACAGATGTGCTTATTCAGATTGTTAATACTGCATTGGGATTGTTCAGACAAATTGCAGGGTGACATTGTCAAGGACATTAACAATGGAAACGGGGGGGGGGGGTTGTGGAAGTGAAGTTCCTCCTAATACAAAATACATTTATAATTCCATTAGAATAGGGTAATGGTAACATAGCCAGACATTAGACTGCTTTTAAAAAAAATTATATGCATATGTTGAGATTACATTGTTTTATAAATATTTAGTTTATGTATTATACAGGCAGGTTGCTTCAGATAGATAAATAGATAGAATGTTTATTAGATGGGTTATAGGTACTTAGAATAATTTTATAATAATTACATATATCTCATCAATATGTGTTCACAGGAATTTAATAGACCAGACTGTGTGGACTGCACAGAAGGAACCAGAAACACAGGTAAGTGAAAAATAATGGTGTTTATTAAATGGGTGACAAATAAACAAAATATAACAGTGCAAAACAACCATAGACCCACAAACAAATGATATATACAAATGGATGGGAAATACCGTAATCGTAACAAAAGCCAGGCAAAGGTCATACACAAGGAGGTCAGTCAGAATGGGAAAGGACGGGGAACCAACAGGACAGGGAGAGGATGGATGAATAGGCTGCAGGGCAGGGATCAGGGAAGTCAGGAAACCGGAGGGACAGGTCCAGGATGGGCTCAGGATAGGGATGGGATCAGGTCAGGACAGATGCAGGCTCAAGGTCAAGATAACAGGCAGCAAGATCAGGGCACAGGGAGAGAGACACCAAGGCAAGGATGTGAGGGCTTGCCGGGTATTTATCAGACTGCAGTGATTTGACCTCACATTACACTTGAGCGCAGAGGGTGCTGTCTGCTCCACACTGCCGGAATACACCCGCTGGTGGACACCGGTACTACGGCCCAAGGATGCAATAGTGCCACCAGCAGGTGAGTCCTCTTATTGCAGGTCTTTTTTTTTTTTTTTAACAGAAAAGTTTTTATTTGTCTCCAGCCGGAGAGTATACATCATACAAAGATATTTACAGAGAACATAAAGAATATAACGTTGCTACACATTTCCAGCTATATTTCTATAGACAATTGCATAGTTTCTAGTAATACATTACAGAGTCATAGTATACAGTTTATTGTATTATTATTGCCTATGTATCCTACTTTTTTTCCGGAGGAAAGAGTTTTTGTGTCATTTATACCATTTCCCCCACCCCTCCCCCCACATCAGTTTAACTCGCAGTAAATAATCAGTATGTTATCTATTTGTCAATCATCTCCTCATTGATTATTAATGTGTCTGTGATCAAGGATCAGAAAAAGGGGGGAGGGAGGGGGGGGGAAGGGGAGGGCCAAGGGAGGAAAAGGGGGGGGGGGGGGGGGGAAGGGGGGGGGGAAGGAGAGAGGGGAGGGCAACAAGAAATAGACAGATATTTTAATTGAGCTGGACGTTACCAAACCCTGCTACTGCTTAGCCCAGGCTCCCCAGATCCTGGAGAATTTCCTGGGGCATTTACGGTTGATATAAGTGGCTTTATAGAGTGGCAGAACAGAGTCTACTATACCCCTCCACTGAGTTACCGTAGGAGGGTCAGGTTGCTTCCATCTAAGGAGGATAGCCTTCCTGGCATAAAATGAGGCGTAGAATACAAATAATCTTTTGTGCACACTAGGTATAACATTGTCACATACCCCAAGGAGTAGAATAATCGGATTTCTCTGAATATTTAGATTACCTACTGCGTTAATCACTTCCACCACCTCAGTCCAGAATTTTTGTATAAGCGGGCATTCCCATACTACATGGATAAACGTACCCAGCTCCCCCATACATTTCGGACATCTATCTGTTTGCGTCGGGTATATTCTAGCTAACCTCTGTGGCGTGTAATATACTCTATGAATGAACTTCAGCTGTATGAATCTATCCCTTGCCGATATCATAAGAGGAATGTATTGCTGTAGACCCTCTTCCCAGTCATCTGGTGCCAAGTCCGGAACGTCCCCCCTCCACTTATCATACAGGCCCATCTCTCCAGTCTGCTCGTCAGTGAGAATTTGGTTGTATATGGATGACAAAGTTCGGTCCAAGTGTTTAGAAATAAGAAGCCTTTCTACTCCATGTGACCGTAAAGTAATACCGCCTGGGTATTGGGCCCTCACTGCATGTCTCAATTGTAAATATCGAAAAAACATTTTGGAGGGAAGTTGAAAATCAGTTTTAAGAGTGTCATATGGGGTAACTCCATCCCCGGACCATACCTGCTGTATTGTTTTTATTCCATATCCCGCCCATAAAGCTGGCTCTGGGACTGTTTGGAGATGCTTTAGTTTAGGGTTGCCCCATAACGGCGTGTAAGGGGAGATAGTAGCAGGGCCTGCAATCTTTTTGGACATCTGTTCCCATACTGTTACTGTCGTACGCATCGGAGTTGGCATATCTTTATGTGTCTTGACCCCTCTAAAGACCAAATTACTCAGAGCCGAGTATGAACCCATTATTGCTGCCTCAAGATTAAGCGAGGGGTTAGATTTCGGCTGGGAGAACCACCACCGGACAGTGACTATGACTGCCGCCCAGTAGTATTTCCGAAAACAGGGGAGCGCGAGGCCTCCCATCGTTAAGGGGAGCTGAAGGGTGGCTCGCGCTACCCTAGGGGCAGATCCCCCCCATACAAATGAGCTAACAACCTGTTCCAGCTTATCAAAAAAAGATTTGGGGATAAGGACCGGGGTATTACGAAATACATATAGGAATTTGGGGAGGAACGTCATCTTTAACAAATTAACCCTACCTACTGGTGATAGCGGGAGGGACCTCCAGGCCTGACATCGGGCGGTAAGCTGGTGGAGAATTGGATATACATTGTCTATTAGATACATGTTTGGGTCTCTCTGAACCTCAATCCCCAAGTATCTGAACTTAGGGACCAACACGAGAGGACTGGAAGGGTCAACATCCGGCAGTCCCGGAGACAATGAAAATATGATGGATTTGGACCAGTTGATCCGAATGCCCGAGAAAGATCCATATTGGTTAATGATTTCGAGGGCTGATGACAGCGATGTCGACGCATCTGGAAGATACAGTAGCGCGTCATCAGCATATAGGGAAAGCCTTTCAGTCAACGGACCCACCTTTATACCCCCAAGCTCCGGGGACGTTCTAAGCAAAATAGCTAAGGGCTCAATGGCTAGGGCAAACAAGCCCGGGGACAATGGGCACCCCTGCCTGGTCCCTCTCTCTAGAGAAAATGGGGGAGAGAGCAGCCCATTTGTACGGACTCTAGCTGTGGGGTGTGAGTAGAGCAGTTTTATCCATGAAATGAACCGGGGGCCAAAATTGAATCGCTGCAGCACATTCCACAGGAACCTCCATTCAACTGAATCGAAGGCCTTCTCGGCATCTAAGGAGGCCACTACACCTCGGGACTGAGACCTCTCCGCGTGTGAGATATTAGTGTATAACCTACGTAGGTTTATGTCAGTGCCCTTACCTGGCATAAAGCCTGTCTGGTCGCCATGTACGATTGATAAAATAACTGAGTTAAGTCTATTTGCTAGGATCTTGGTAGTTATTTTGGCATCCACATTTAAAAGGGATATGGGACGATAGGATGAGCACAACGTGGGGTCTTTGTTGGGTTTAGGTATGACTACAATCACCGCCTCCGACATTGAGGGAGGGAGGGAGCCCTCTTTTAGCATTGTGAGGAGCAGTTTATGAAAGATAGGGTTAAGAAGGTCTTTATTTGCCTTGTAAAATTCTGTGGGTAGGCCGTCAGGGCCCGGGGTTTTTGCCGACTGGAGAGATGTCACTGCTAGCTGGACCTCTTTAAGAGTAATTGGTTCCTCTAATTTGTTTCTAGCCTCTGTGGTCAGTTGGGGAAAATCTATCCGATCTAAGAATGTACACAGGTCTTCCTCATCAAAGGAGACCCTAGAGGTATATAATCTTTGATAGTATTGTGTAAATTGCCTATTAATATCCCCGGAGTCTGAGTGGATCATGCCCTCGTCGTCCTTGATATGGGCTATATGCATGGAAGGTGAACGCTCCTTGGCCAACCAGGCTAGCATCCTACCCGTCTTCTCTCCCTGCTCGAAGATCCTCTGCGATTGAGCCAGCAGCTGTTTTCTAGTGGTCTCAATCCGCAAAAGAGAGATCTCTCTATGTAAGGATTGCATAGTATCATATGTTAATACGTTTCTCGTGTGCACATATTCTTTTTCTAAAAGGAGTACTTTTTTTTCAGCTTCTTCTAACGCCATTCGGGTATCTTTCCTGACCCTCCCAATTGCCATCTGATATTGCCCCCTAGTGTAGGCCTTGAAGGCGTCCCAGAGCGTAGGGGGAGGGACTGTGCCCTCATTGATCTTCCAGTAAATTTCCAACTCGCCCTCCACCAGGGGGACCACCCTCTCATCCGCAATCCAGAGCCCCGATAGTCGCCAAAGGACATTGGCAACAGGGGAGTCTGTCTGCATTTTCAATAGGAGGGGAGCGTGGTCTGAGATGCCCCGAGGCAGAATATCTACCTCAAGTGTTCTGGGGAGGAGAGATCCAGAGGAGTATATCAGATCTATCCTAGAGAAGGAGGCATGCGCCGCAGAGTGGCATGTGTATTGCCTCACATCCGGATGCCTCATCCTCCAGACATCTGTAAATCCGTAATTGTCAGCCCACAGTGCCAAGGGGGTCACTCCGGATGGCCCCACACCCATTCTATCCAGGTCTGGGTCTGGGGTCATGTTAAAGTCTCCTGCTATAATTATCCCAGCTGAAGGGTATTGAGCCAATATCGGAGTAATTTTTTTAAGGATCTCCACCGTGGCAGGGGGGGGGATATATATCCCTACTATGAGTAACTCCACTCTATCACACATTGCATGTATAGCTATATATCTGCCATCTGGATCTAGATGGAGATCCAACAGTGTAAATCCCACCGACTTGTGAATTAGGACACTGATACCCCGGGAATATGAGGAATAAGTCGAGTGGTAATACGCACCGACCCATGGTTTCCGCAGTGCCAGCGTCCTGCCCCCCACCAGGTGTGTCTCCTGTAGCAGACATATATGCGGGTTATATTTTTTCAGGAAGTTAAAAACCAGAGATCGTTTGATTTTGGAATTTAGCCCTCTAACATTCCACGACAGTACTGTCAGTGGTGGCATTGAGTTACTGTAAAAAATATAACCCCAGGTTGATAATCAACCCTTTTCAGGGTCATTGTAAGTTTAAGGAGGAAAAATGAGATCAAAAATGTCATACAGCTTGTACAAATAGAGTTAGACATTAGGCCTCTCATGCCATCTAGTGGACACATATGCAAATAGCCTTGTTCTTCAATATAATGCATAGTAACACAGCAGATTATGTATATGTAGCAGCAACAAAGGAAAAGAAAAGAAAAAAAAATTCAAAAGTCTCAACTTGGAGCAAGAACTTGTGCTCCCCATCCGTCCCCCCACCCCCCACCCCGCACCACCCCCCAAACCTCGGTGTGCTTCATTCCCAAAAACGTTCATGGCAACTGCCAATTGAGGTTGTGAACAAAAAGGGGACCGAACCTCCCCCAGCTTGTGAAGGATAAATGTTCCCTGCAGAATAAAAGAGTCAACTTCACCCGGAGAGACAAACATAGTTCTCCGGGGGCACTTATCTTGAACTTGTTTCCCTCTTCATTCGCAAGCCTCCTCGGTGATAACATCAGGGGGGGAATCTCTTTGTTAAGGACAAGCAATAGGAATGTTCTGTCTCTCCCCCCTTTCTGCTTTTTTTGATCTGTGCAATCCTGTAGCTAAAGCAGCTTATCAGTGTCTCTGAATGGTTTCCAGCCACTGCGATGCCTCCTCAGGGGATGTAAAGAAGCGCACCTTCTCTCCATCCTGGACCCTCAGCCTCGCCGGGAACAGCATACTGTATTTTATTTTCTTGTTGCGTAGGTTCATTTTTACTTGGTCAAATGAACGTCTCTGCTTTTGTGTATCAATGGAGAAATCTGGGAAGATCATTAGTTTAGCCCCTTCATAGCGTAGTTGCTCGATCTTTCTAGATTCACGGAGAACAAGGTCCCGATCTCTAAAGTTCAGCAATTTCAGAATAAACGTGCGCGGAGGAGCTCCCGGGGGCCCCCGGGTAGCAGGCATTCTATGTGCCCTCTCCACCACAAAGACATCTGAAAAAACCGCCTGTGGCAATAATTCACGCAGGAGTTTTTCCGTGAATGATGTGGGCTCAGCACCCTCAGTACCTTCTGGGAGACCTACTATACGGAGGTTATTCCTCCTATTTCGATTTTCGGCATCTTCTGCACGAGTTTCAAGGGCCTTAATTTTTGTCTGTAGCGTGCGGAGTGAGACCGTATGATCTTGCAATACATCCTCCGCATCTCCCACACGGTGTTCAGCCTCAGAAAGGCGGTTTCTAAATGTGTCCATGTCTCTTCGTATGAGGCTAATATCTAGCTGCATTTGTTCAATTTTCCCTGTGAGGGTAGATTGGCAGTTGGTGATAGCCTGCATAAGTGCCTCAAAATTAGATTGCTCCTGTTCCTTTTCTAGAGGAGCCTGTTCTATGTCCTCATGTTGCGCCGCCATCTTAGAGCCCTTAGCGGGACGTGGGGTCCGTGTGGGGGTACCTGGGACACCGTCCTGGGGCTTGCGGGCTGATATAGCACTCTTCCCCCTGGTCATACCTCCCTCCACCTCCACCTCAGCCTTTGGGGGCCGCACACAGGGAGCGGGCTGCAGTATAATAGGGTCTGAGGCCTAGAGACAGGGGAGTCAGGTAGATCAGCAGCGGGATCAAGGCGACCTCTGCAGGGGCCGCGGGCCGTGCAGCAGTGTCTCCCCCCACGTCCTACCTTCCCTCGTCGTGGGTCGCCACCTTCTCCTAAGCAATCTGTGTCTGCAGCTCACTGGGACGGAGGACTGTAGGCCGGGAGCGGGATTTCGGGCCTAGTAGCAGGCTCGGCTGCAGCGGGTCTCAGGCGCCTTCCGTGGGGTCCGTGGGGTCCGTGGAGCGTGACCCAGCGTCTCCCCCAGGGTCCCACCGGCCTCCGCTGTGGGTCGGAACTCGGTTTGGGCAGTCAGGGGTGATAATCTGCAGGGAAGCAGGTTTTTTGGCCGGGAAGGCAGCGGAGCTATCTTACTGCACGTCCGCTCCGGTCGCCATCTTGGACACGCCCCCTCCTTATTGCAGGTCTTAGGTGTTGGAAGACACCCGCTGGTGGACACTGGTACTGCGATCCAGGAGACCGATAGCGCCAGCAACGGGTGAACCTTTTCATGACAGTACCCCCCCTCAAAGGAGCGGCCTCTGGACGCAGCAGATACATCAAACCAGACAGCGGGCACATCCAAGCAGACAGCGGGCACATCCGAGAAGACAGCAGGCACATCCGAGAAGACAGCGGGCACATCTGAGAAGACAGCGGGCACATCTGAGAAGACAGCGGGCACATCCGAGCAGACAGCGGGCACATCCAAGCAGACAGCGGGCACATCCGAGCAGACAGCGGGCTCCGAGTCGTCGAGCTGGGCAGCAAGCTCCGGGTCATCAGGCCAAACAGCAAGCACCGTAAGGGCAGGCTGGATCACAGGCACCGAATCAACAAACTGGGCAACTGGCCCCCGCCCAGTGGGCTGGGTAATGGGCCCCGGTTCAGCGAGCTGGACACCGGGCACTGATCCGGCAAGCCGAATAACGGGCACTGGCTTAACGGACTCCGGTTCAGCAGACTGGGTAACAGGCACCGGTTCAGCAGACTGGGTAACGGGCACCGGTTAAGAGGACTGGAAGGCAGGCACATCAGGCTGGAAGGCAGGCACATCAGGCTGGAAGGCAGGCACCGAGACTTTGGGCTGGAAGGCAGATTTCAAGACATCAGACTGGGAAGCGGGCACATCAGACTGGAAAGCGGGTGTGACAGACCTAGCCGGGAAAGAGACTTTTGGAGGGGACTGTATGCTAGCCTCTTGCAAATCGATCGGGGGCCCTTGCATTTGGGGGAACGGTGCTCTTTGTGAGCTGTATGTCTGGGGGCCCTGGATTTGGCATATTGGAATAGTGGCTGATTCATAATGCTGGGACACATACTGTTAGGAGATGCTGATGTAAATTCCAACACCTGTCTGTCTATTGTCTGCTAAAATGTATATTGTAAATAAGTCTACTATGGGATCTAAGAGTCATTAGATCCCCATTGTTATTTGTGTTAATTAACTCTGCTATTGTGTGAAGAAGAGTCTATGTTGATTGTGATAATGTTGATTGGATTTTCTGAACTACAAGACGGCCAGTCTGGCCTAATGGTCATGTCTGAGTCATCTAGGCTGTCTAAAGGGATTAGTTAATTAGCTCATGTTAATTAGGTTACAGCTGTATTGTTAGAGTAATATGAGCAGGAGGTCTGCACCTCCACGTTGAGTGTATAAAAGCCTGTATTTTGTCAATAAAGAGAGATTCCTGTTTGAACTTACATACAGCCTGCCTGGTGTTTGTTCTGAGCTATCACAACTGGGTTAGAACGGCACAGAGCTGTAGTTCTAATCCCGGAGCATTGGATGACCGAACCATCAGACGTTGCAATCTGATTCAATAGCTGCAGAGGAGTGTTGGGAGAGTGGAATCGAGCGAGCAAGGGGCTCGTTACATTGGTTGGCAGCTGTGGGATTTGCTCTCCAGTTACTGGGAAACTCCAAACCAGCCTGCAGGAGAGCCACGCTGAAAGACTTACTTGAGAGCCGTGGAGGGAATGGTGGGATCCTGCTTCCTTGCCGTGAACACATCCAAACCATCACCTGGATCCAAGGTAGCAGGATAGCAGGAGAGGAGAAATACCAGCCACCATGGATGAGGAATTCAGAAGGAGGTTGCGAGAGGAGATACAGCACAGAGGACCAGTATCAGAGCAGGTCCTGCTAGGATGGTTTGATTCTGTCCACTGTGAGCTCTGGAAGGAAGCGCTAGCCCGTGAGCAGCAACACCAGGGAAAAGTTCTCCCCTCCGTCCATGTGAGGTACTGGTCGCAGTATGAAGTGCAAATGCTGTTTTTGGGGGAACAGCCGAACCAGGAGTGGACAGCCGAATTAAGCAGGCTGATCCGGGCAGAAATGCGGTTGGACGAGAGCTACAGAGCCCTCCAGTGGTATGTAGCCCAAGTGTGTCCATGGACGGCAGATGACAGCCCCACGGAAGGCTTTGACTACGATGGCCTGGGATTGTTATACTGGAGGCTGTCCAGGGACCCTGACTTTGGAAGTGATCGGGAGAGGCGTTTGGAGGAAATAATAGAGCACAGAGAGCGGAGACTGAATGTCTCAGAAGTGCACTGGGCACTGGAACATTTGGAGTTTCTGGCCATTCAGGAATGGGAGTTGGAGATCGCCTACAAACAGCTGTTAGACTCTGCTCAGCAGCAGGGTGGTGCTCCCTTTGCCTGGGACTATCAGGAAATACCAGTTGACAACTCTGAAATCCTGGCTGAAGAGTTGACAATGTGGCAAAGTAACGGTGTGCTTTGCCAACCTGCCCCCGCAGCTATGGAGGCGGAGGTCTTATGGCAGATGCAGCAAGTGCTGACTGACCTTGATGAACCTGTTTCTGCATTGGATGATCTTGGATGGAGGAATGTCACTGTCCAGCAGAATGCCAGAGAATCGGCAGTGGAAAATCTGAAGATTGCTGTCCCCAAACCTGAAGTGCTGACAACAGGGCAGAGCTCTGCTAACCTCTGCCCAGCACTGATAGCATCTTCTGGGTTCCACGGAGAGGAGATGGTGAACCTTTATCCCCAGACACCAGTTGCAGAGACAGGGGATTTGATAGACTTTTCTGCTGAGGAAGAACAACCTGGTGAGCCTCCAGCAGAAGAAGAGCTGTTATTAGGGCCAAACTTCACTATGCTCTGCCCAGCACCAACAGAAGTATCTGTGAAGTCACAAGGAACTTCCCCAGCTGAAGCGCTGGCAACCGGACAGAGGATCCAAGATCTCTGCCCTACACCTGCGGCAGTTCCGGAGGCTCAGGGTGAGAAGGAGGTGGTCACATCCCAGCAGCAGATCAGGATACAGGGGGAGAAGCGAGAGGAGGTGTTCGTCATCCCTCCCCAACAGTTAGCCGGAGCAGATGGTGTGGGGTTTCCAGCAGAAGGGCTGGCAACAGGGCCGAGTACTGCTGGACTCTGCCCTCAACTAACAGAGGATGGATGTCCTGTGAAGGTGGATGGGACTTCAGTCTCCACCTGTATACCCCAGGGATGCTGGGCAGTCGGCCCAGATCCCCAACAGCATGACGGAGTGAGCCCAGACACCCTGTCTTCTCTCTAGCGGCAGAAAGGACTCCAGGGAGAAGGGCCAGTCCAGGCCTCTCCCCAGCGGCAGATATGTTCTCTGAGAGAGGCAGAGGTTGGCTGGGTGACTAATACTTTGGTTGGAACAATTTGTTTTGGGTACTATGTGGGTACAGGCATTAGAGGACTGGAACTACTGACTAACTTCGGAGTCAACCCGTCTGGGGTCTCCTCCTGTGTTAGTCTCCTGCCGAAAGGGGAGAAATGTGACAGACCTAGCCGGGAAAGAGACTTTTGGAGGGGACTGTATGCTAGCCTCTTGCCGATCGATCGGGGTCCTTGCATTTGGGGGAACGGTGCTCTTTGTGAGCTGTATGTCTGGGGACCCTGGATTTGCCATATTGGAATAGTGGCTGATTCATAATGCTGGGACACATACTGTTAGGAGATGCTGATGTAAATTCCAACACCTGTCTGTCTATTGTCTGCTAAAATGTATATTGTAAATAAGTCTACTATGGGATCTAAGAGTCATTAGATCCCCATTGTTATTTGTGTTAATTAACTCTGCTATTGTGTGAAGCAGAGTCTATGTTGATTGTGATAATGTTGATTGGATTTTCTGAACTACAAGACGGTCAGTCTGGCCTAATGGTCATGTCTGAGTCATCTAGGCTGTCTAAAGAGATTAGTTAATTAGCTCATGTTAATTAGCTTAATTAGGTTACAGCTGTATTGTTAGAGTAATATGAGCAGGAGGTCTGCACCTCCACGTTGAGTGTATAAAAGCCTGTATTTTGTCAATAAAGAGAGATTCCTGTTTGAACTTACATACAGCCTGCCTGGTGTTTGTTCTGAGCTATCACAACTGGGTTAGAACGGCACAGAGCTGTAGTTCTAATCCCGGAGCATTGGATGACCGAACCATCAGACGTTGCAATCTGATTCAATAGCTGCAGAGGAGTGTCGGGTGAGTGGAATCGAGCGAGCAAGGGGCTCGTTACAGCGGGCACATCAGACTGGAAAGCGGACACATCAGACTGGAAGGTAGGCACATCAGACTGGAAGGCAGGCACATCAGGCTGAAAAGTGGGCACATCAGGCTGGAAGGCAGGCACCGAGACTTTGGACTGGAAGGCAGGCATCAAGACATCAGATTGGAAAGCGGGCACATCAGACTGGAAGGTAGGTACATCAGGCTGGAAGGCAGGCACATCAGGCTGGATAGCAGGCACAGGGTTGGCAGGTTTAGGTGGGTCATCAAGTTCAACTGGCATGAACGCAGACTGGAACAGGTTGGTTGGTGTGGAGGCAGGTCGGGTTACTGGCAGGATGGTGTGGGTCGGGAAGAACTTTAGTTTCTTTTTTGGTTTAGCCACTGCAGCTTTGTACGTAGGTGCAGGCTCGTAAGAAAAGTATGTAGCTGGGCAAAAGGAAGACCAAGGAACAGTGGCTGGAGGAGGGTTCTGTGGGGGTGTTACAAGTGGAGGAGAAGAGACAGGTGGATTAAAGGCAGGATAGGTGCAGCACTTGGAGACTGGGTAGTAGTATTTGGTAGGGAGCCGAGTAAGCTGGGCTGAAGCTGAGGTTGTTATAGGTGACGGGGAGATAGATTTTTGGGAAGGCAGGTGTTTGATGGCAGGGCTGGAATGTTGAGGCTTAGCTAAGTGCAGGAGATCTGACCATGTCCGTAGCACAGGTTGAACAAATGCTGATTCACACCCGGCCTGACTAACCAGGGATTGCACTGAATGGATGCAATCAGACAACACCTGCTGTGAACAAGCGGAATAATGTTCCATAAAAAAGGCTGGATCATCTTCTAATAATCATACCAGGGATTCCACTTGGCCATAATTGAAGGGGGGAGAAAAATCATCTCTCCCTTCGGGAATGCATGACAGGGCTGGTTTTGCACATAACTGGATCAGGGCCTGAAAATCTTCAAATGACATATACCCCTGATCCACTAGGGAATGAGCTGATCGGATAGTTTCCCTCAGCTGGTCACTAGTCCACCCTTTCAAAATCTGGCGACAATATTCACCATCATCTTCTGCCAGCAGGGAATAATAACTGATTTCATTGAAATCCATATTAGCAGAACTAACAACCCGGATGGTTCCACAATGCAGCCACGTCTGGTCAGGGATGGCCTTGGTGTACTGTCACAGGAATTTAATAGACCACACTGTGTGGACTGCACAGAAGGAACCAGAAACACAGGTAAATGAAAAATAATGGTGTTTATTAAATGGGTGACAAATATACAAAATATAACAGTGCCAAACAACCACAGACCCACAAACAAATGATATATACAAATGGATGGGAAATACCGTAATCGTAACAAAAGCCAGGCCGAGGTCATACACAAGGAGGTCAGTCAGATGGGAAAGGACGGGGAACCAACAGGCAGGGAGAGGATGGATGGATAGGCTGCAGGGCAGGGATCAGGGAAATCAGAAAACCGGAGGGACAGGTCCAGGATGGGCTAAGGATAGGGATCAGATCAGGTCAGGACAGATGCAGGCTCAAGGTCAAGATAACAGGCAGCAGGATCAGGACACAGGGAGAGAGACACCAAGGCAAGGATGTGAGGGCTTGCCGGGTATTTATCAGAATGCAGTGATTTGACCTCACGTTACACCTGAGCGCAGAGGGTGCTGTCTGCTCCACACTGCCAGAATACACCCGCTGGTGGACACCAGTACTACGGCCCAAGGATGCAATAGTGCCACCAGCAGGTGAGTCCTTTTATTACAGGTCTTAGGTGTTGGAAGACACCCGCTGGTGGACACTGGTACTGCGATCCAGGAAACCGATAGCGCCACCAACGGGTGAACCTTTTCATGACAATATGTATAAATAGGATTCTATACAGTATAATACACAGATTGTACTCAACAATTAACTATATGATTTTACTATGCCTGATTTTATGTACAAAATTTATCTGAGATATACATTAGGAAGACAGATAGATAGATAGATAGATAGATAGATAGATAGATAGATAGATAGATAGATAGATAGATAGATGTTTATTGGACAGGAAATAATAGTTACTTAGACAAATGCACATTTAATACATAGTTATATATCTATGGCTAAATTTACTGTATAAATAGGATTATATATATAATACAACAAATGTACACGACAATTAACGATTTAATTTCACTGCAATTTTATCTACAATATATCTGGGAGATAGGCAGATGATTAATAATAGATGAATTAAGACATAGATAGATAGTCTAGATGTCTAGTTTGATATATCTATCTATCAATCCATTTTTATAAAATGTATCTCTGTATTATATATAGTATACTTATACCTATATTGAGAGATATATAACCATGCAATGAATATGTGTTCATCTAAGTAACTATAACCCGTCCAATAAACATTCTATCTATCTATCTATCTATCTATCTATCTATCTATCTATCTATCTATCTATCTATCTATCTATCTATTTGTTTACATATCTCCCAAATTCATTGTAGATAAAATCAGGCACATAAGGAATAGTTGATTGTAGTGTGCAATAGTTGTATTATATAGTATATAATCCTATTTATACATATACCATAGATATATAACTATGTAATTAGTATACATTTGTCAAAGTAACTAAATCCTTCAAAACATTCTATCTATCTATCTATCTATCTATCTATCTATCTATCTATCTATCTATCTATCTATCTATCTATCTATCTATCTATCTATCTATATCTGTCTACCTATATTTCAGATATATTGTGGATAAAATCAGGCACAAACTAAGTGGTTCAACTGGTGCGAGTAACTCTTAAGTCCTGGCTAGTGGCTCAGGACTTGAAATTTTGAGACCTGTATATATATTGAGACCTGTATATATATATATATATATATATATATATATATATATATATATATATATATATATATATATATATATATATATATATATATATATATATATAATATTCTTTTTTAATGGTATGAACATTATAAAATAATTTTATAAATTACATTTTGCAAACCCATTGTTTCTAAGCTCACTGTGTAAAATATTTTCTGGAAATACAACAGAATTTTGTAAATATGTGTTAGGCTAACAATTTGATTGATTTAATATTAGTTGGAATTAGATGTAGGTAGAGTTATTTTAGTGGAGAAGATAAGTTTTAAAAATCAAGGACTGCTACTGGTAATTACAGTGCAGACATTTAATTTTTTTAATATTATTGTTTACGTTATAATATAGTATAAATTATATAATTTATACTATATTATGCTAACATTTTAAATTATTGTAGGCTACCAATTGTTAAAGATACTATGACTTTTTGGCTGCTTTATAGACAGGTCATTGTAATAATTATTTTTAGTAGCTGTAAAGAGTTTAGTTTTGCTAATCTAGCTAGACAGAAGATATAGTTATATAACCATAATTGTGTTGAACTGTTAACCTTTGTTGTTGTCTGTCCTTTGCAGATGAAATAGGCTGAGATGGGTGTTTTCTCAGTTTTGTTTATGTCTATTCATAGGTTGATCAGATGTGCTAAGAGTCGGTAGACCTAGTTAAATGTTAATGGAAGGATTGGGAGAGGTGACAAACCACTGAAACTACTGTACATTCTCCTCTATAGGGCAGCCAGCCGGGAGGCAGTGTGAAGAGGTGCTGCAGGAAGATCCCCACCCGTCCGCCTGTACAGGGTCAGCCATGTGATGCCAAGTGCAAATGCAATACCACAGATGTGCTTATTCAGATTGTTAATACTACATTTGGGATTGTTCAGACAAATTGCAGGGTGACATTGTCAAGGACATTAACAATGGAAACGGGGGGAGGGGGGGGGGGAGTGGAAGTGGAGTTCCTCCTAATACAAAATACATTTATAATTCCATTATTCCATTATTATAATAATTACATATATCTCATCAATATATGTGTTACAGGAATTTAATAGACCAGACTGTGTGGACTGCACAGAAGGAACCAGAAACACAGGTAAGTGAAAAATAATGGTGTTTATTAAATGGATGACAAATAAACAAAATATAACAGTGCAAAACAACCATAGACCCACAAACAAATGATATATACAAATGGATGGGAAATACCGTAATCGTAAAAAAAAGCCAGGCCGAGGTCATACACAAGGAGGTCAGTCAGATGGGAAAGGACGGGGAACCAACAGGACAGGGAGAGGATGGATAGGCTGCAGGGCAGGGATCAGGGAAATCAGGAAACCGGAGGGACAGGTCCAGGATGGGCTCAGGATAGGGATCGGATCAGGACAGATGCAGACTCAAGGTCAAGATAACAGGCAGCAAGATCAGGGCACAGGGAGAGAGACACCAAGGCAAGGATGTGAGCGCTTGCCGGGTATTTATCAGACTGCAGTGATTTGACCTCACGTTACACCTGAGCGCAGAGGGTGCTGTCTGCTCCACACTGCCGGAATACACCCACTGGTGGACACCGGTACTACGGCCCAAGGATGAAATAGTGCCACCAGCAGGTGAGTCCTCTTATTACAGGTCTTAGGTGTTGGAAGACACCCGCTGGTGGACACTGGTACTGCGATCCAGGAGACCGATAGCGCCATGACAGTACCCCCCCCCTCAAAGGAGTGGCTTCCAGACGCTCCAACTAGATGAAATTGTCTGAAGTTCATGGCCTCAAACCAAACAACAGAGGAGGGCACGTCAGGCTGGGCATCGGGTACTTCAGGCTGGGCATCAGGCACCTTAGACTGGGCAGCAGATACATCAAACCGGACAGCGGGCACATCCGAGCAGACAGCGGGCACATCCGAGCAGACAGCGGGCACATCAGAGCAGACAGCGGGCACATCTGAGAAGACAGCGGGCACATCTGAGAAGACAGCGGGCACATCTGAGAAGACAGCGGGCACATCCGAGCAGACAGCGGGCACATCCGAGCAGACAGAGGGCTCCGGGTCATCGAGCTGGGCAGCAAGCTCCGGGTTGTCAGGCCAAACAGCGAGCACCATAAGGGCAGGCTGGATCACAGGCACCGGATCAACAAACTGGGTAACTGGCCCCGACCCAGTGGGCTGGGTAACAGGCCCCGGTTCAGCGAGCTGGACACCGGGAACTGGTCCGGCAAGCCAAATAACGGGCACTGGCTTAATGGACTCCGGTTCAGCAGACTGGGTAACGGGCACCGGTTCAGCAGACTGGGTAACGGGCACCAGTTCAGCAGACTGGAAGGCAGGCACATCAGGTTGGAATTCAGGCACAACAGGCTGGAAGGCAGGCTCCGAGACTTTGGGCTGGAAGGCAGACTTCAAGACATCAGACTGGGAAGTGGAAACACATCAGACTGGAAGGTAGGCACATCAGACTAGAAGGCAGGCACATCAGGCTGAAAAGTGGGCACATCAGGCTGGAAGGCAGGCACCGAGACTTTGGGCTGGAAGGCAGGCATCAAGACATCAGATTGGAAAGCGGGCACATCAGACTGGAAGGTAGGTACATCAGGCTGGAAGGCAGGCACATCAGGCTGGATAGCAGGCACAGGGTTGGCAGGTTTAGGTGGGTCATCAAGTTCAACTGGCATGAACGCAGGCTGGAACAGGTTGGTTGGTGTGGAGGCAGGTTGGGTTACTGGCAGGATGGTGTGGGTCGGGAAGAACTTTAGTTTCTTTTTTGGTTTAGCCACTGCAGCTTTGCACGTAGATGCAGGCTCGTAAGAAAAGTATGTAGCTGGGCAAAAGGTAGACCAAGGAACAGTGGCTGGAGGAGGGTTTTGTGGGGGTGTTACAGGTGGAGGAGAAGAGACAGGTGGATTAAAGGCAGGATAGGTGCAGCACTTGGAGACTGGGTAGTAGTATTTGGTAGGGAGCCGAATAAACTGGGCTGTAGCTGAGGTTGCCATAGGTGACGGGGAGATAGATTTTTGGGAAGGCAGGTGTTTGATGGCAGGGCTGGAATGTTGAGGCTTAGCTAAATGCAGGAGATCTGACCATGTCCGTAGCACAGGTTGAACAAATGCTGATTCACACCTGGCCTGACTAACCAGGGATTGCACTGAATGGATGCAATCAGACAACACCTGTTGTGAACAAGCAGAATAATGTTCCATAAAAAAGGCTGGATCATCTTCTAATAACCATACCAGGGATTCCACTTGGGCATAATTGAAGGGGGGAGAAAAATCATCGCTCCCTTCGGGAATGCATGACATGGCTGGTTTTGCACATAACCGGATCAGGGGCTGAAAATCTTCAAATGACATATACCCCTGATCTACTAGCGAATGAGCTGATCGGATAGTTTCCATCAGCCGGTCACTAGTCCACCCTTTCAAAATCTGGCGACAATATTCACCATCATCTTCTGCCAGCAGAGAAAAATAACTGATTTCATTAAAATCCATATTAGCAGAACTAACAACCCGGATGGTTCCTCAATGCAGCCACGTCTGGTCAGGGATGGCCTTGGTGTACTGTTACAGGAATTTAATAGACCACACTGTGTGGACTGCACAGAAGGAACCAGAAACACAGGTAAGTGAAAAATTATGGTGTTTATTAAATGGGTGAGAAATAAACAAAATATAAGAGTGCAAAACAACCATAGACCCACAAACAAATGATAAATACAAATGGATGGGAAATACCTTAATCGTAACAAAAGCCAGGCCGAGGTCATACACAAGGAGGTCAGTCAGATGGGAAAGGACGGGGAACCAACAGGACAGGGAGAGGATGGATGGATAGGCTGCAGGGCAGGGATCAGGGAAATCAGGAAACCGGAGGGACAGGTCCAGGATAGGCTCAGGATAGGGATCGGATCAGGTCAGGACAGATGCAGGCTCAAGGTCAAGATAACAGGCAGCAGGATCAGGGCACAGGGAGAGAGACACCAAGGCAAGGATGTGAGGGCTTGCTGGGTATTTATCAGACTGCAGTGATTTGACCTCACGTTACACCTGAGCGCAGAGGGTGCTGTCTGCTCCACACTGCCAGAATACACCCGCTGGTGGACATCGGTACTACGGCCCAAGGATGCAATAGTGCCACCAGCAGATGAGTCCTCTTATTATAGGTCTTAGGTGTTGGAAGACACCCGCTGGTGGACACTGGTACTGCAATCCAGGAGACCGATAGCGCCACCAACAGATGAACCTTTTCATGACAATATGTATAAATAGGATTCTATACAGTATAATACACATATTGTACTCAACAATTAACTATATGATTTTACTATGCCTGATTTTATGTATAAAATTCATCTGAGATATACATTAGGAGGACAGCTAGACAGATAGATAGATGTTTATTGGACAGGAAATAATAGTTACTTAGACAAATGCATATTTATTACATAGTTATATATCTGTGGCTAAATTTACTGTATAATTTATTGTAATACAATGATTGTACACTACAATTAACGATTTAATTTCACTGCAATTTTATCTACAATATATCTGGGAGATAGGCAGATGATTAATTATAGATGAATTACTACATAGATAGATATCTATCTATCTGTCTCCATCTCTATCTATTTTTTTACCTTGCAATCATGTATTATATAGTATATAATCCTATTTATACATATACCATAGATATATAACTATGTAATTAATATGCATTTGCCAAAGTAACTAAATCCTTCAAAACATTCTATCTATCTATCTATCTATCTATCTATCTATCTATCTATCTATCTATCTATCTATCTATCTATCTATCTATTTATCTATATCTGTCTACCTATATTTCAGATATATTGTGGATAAAATCAGGCACAAACGAAGTGGTTCAGCTGGTGGCAAGTAACTCTTAAGTCCTGGCTAGTGGCTCAGGACTTGAAATTTTGAGGCCTGTATATATATATATATATATATATATATATATATATATATATATATATATATATATATATATATATATATATTAATATTCTTTTTTTATGTTATGAACATTATAAAATAATTTTATAAATTACATTTTGCAAACCCATTGTTTCTAAGCTCACTGTGTAAAAAAAAAAAATCAGGGACTGCTACTGGTAATTACAGCACAGACATTTAACTTTTTTTTTATATTATAGTTTACATTATAATATAGTATAAATGATATGATTTATAATATATTATGCTAACATTTTAAATTATTGTAGGCTACCAATTGTTAAAGATACTATGACTTTTTGGCTGCTTTATAGACAGGTCATTAAAATCAATATTTTTAGTAGCTGTAAAGAGTTTAGCTTTGTTAATCTAGCTAGACAGAAGATATAGTTATTTAACCATAACTGTGTTGAACTGTTAACCTTTGTTGCTGTCTGTCCTTTGCAGATGAAATAGGCTGAGATGGGTGTTTTCTCAGTTTTGTTTATTTCTATTCATAGGTTGATCAGATGTGCTAAGAGTCAGTAGACCTAGTTAAATGTTAATGGAAGGATTGGGAGAGACGACAAGCCATTGAAACTACTGTACATTCTCCTTTATAGGGCATCCAGTCGGGGGGCGGTGTGAAGAGGTGCTGCAGGGAGATCCCCACCCTTCCGCCTGTGCAGGGTCAGCCATGTGATGCCAAGTGCAAATACAATACCACAGGTGTGATTATTCAGATTGTTAATACTGCATTGGGATTGTTCAGACAAATTGCAGGGTGACATTGTGAAGGACATTAACAATGGAACGGGGGGGGGGAGTGGAAGTGGAGTTCCTCCTATAATTCCATTAGAATAGGGGAACTGTAACATAGCCAGACATTACACTGCTTCTAAAAAAATATATATATGCATATGTTAAGATTACATCGTTTTTGTAAATACTTAGTTTATGTACAGTATTATACAGGCAGGTTGCTTCAGATAGATAAATAGATAGAATGTTTATTAGATGGGTTATAGGTACTTAGAATAATTTTATAATAATTACATATATCTCAAATATATGTATAAATAGGATTCTATACAGTATAATACACAGATTGTACTCAACAATTAACTATATGATTTTACTATGCCTGATTTTATGTACAAAATTTATCTGAAATATACATTAGGAAGACAACTAGACAGATAGATAGATGTTTATTGGACAAAAAATAAATGTTACTATTCAAACTTATGATCCAACTAATAACGGCTGCAAAACAAACAGTGGCCAAGGCATGGAAATCTCCTACATTGGTACTAGCAGAAACAATTCACAGAATGAATAATACAATGTCCCATGCTAAGATGGTAGCCATCGATCAAAATCAAATTCCAAAATTTGAAAAACTTTGGCATCCTTGGATAAAACAACAGTTCCTGTCAAACTTCAATGACTCTGTCCTGTTGCCATGGTAACAGATTAAATGACTTACAGAGACACCCATTCTAAGGCTTCAAAGAGAACTAAAAAGAATAATAAACTGACGAGCGGGACAACCTTGTGGACCATACCTCTACCTTTCAACCCTTTTTCTTCTTTCTCTTTCCTTTTCTCCACCTTACGATTAAAGCTCATTATCAGAATTTATTTGACCTATATACACTCTACTTGTAAACAATATGTATAGTAGGTATAAATCATTTAAATACCTACAAAAGTAACTAAGGAAATGATATATATCTTTAATTTAGGTTTACGTGAACCCAATGTTTAATATTTGAAATTTCATGATATTTACCTATATAAACCCTACTGTAAAACAATGAGCTTACTTTATAGATCCTTGTAAACTTACTTTATGTATCTTTATAACATTGTATACTCAATAAACTTCTTTTGACAAGGAAAAAATAAATGTTACTTAGATAAATGCATATTTATTACATAGTTATATATCTATGGGTAAATTTACTGTATAAATAGGATTATATATAATACAACGATTGTACAATGTTACTTAGACAAATGCATATTTATTACATAGTTATATATCTATGGGTAAATTTACTGTATAAATAGGATTATATATAATACAACGATTGTACACTACAATTAACGATTTAATTTCACTGCAATTTTATCTACAATATATCTGGGAGATAGGCAGATGATTAATTATAGATGAATTAATACATAGATAGATAGTCTAGATGTCTTGTTTGATATATCTATCTACCAATTCATTTTTATACAATGTATCTCTGTATTATATATAGTATACTTATACCTATGTTGAGAGATATATAACCATGCAATGAATATGTATTCATCTATCTATCTATCTATCTATCTATCTATCTATCTATCTATCTATCTATCTATCTATCTATCTATCTATCTATCTATCTATCTATCTATCTATCTATCTGTCTGTCTATCTATCTATCTATCTATCTATCTATCTATCTATCTATCTATCTATCTATCTATCTATCTATCTATCTATCTATCTATCTATCTATCTATCTATCTATCTATCTATCTATATCTATTTGTTTACCTATCTCCCAAATTCACTGTAGATAAAATCAGGCGCATAAGGAATATTTGATTGTAGTGTGCAATTGTTGTATTATATAGTATATAATCATGTTTATACCATAGATATATAACTATGTATGTAATATACATTTGTCAAAGTAACTAAATCCTTCAAAACATTCTATCTATCTATCAATATTCACCATCATCTTCTGCCAGCAGGGAATAATAACTGATTTCATTGAAATCCATATTAGCAGAACTAACAACCTGGATGGTTCCACAATGCAGCCACGTCTGGTCAGGGATGGCCTTGGTGTACTGTCACAGGAATTTAATAGACCACACTGTGTGGACTGCACAGAAGGAACCAGAAACACAGGTAAATGAAAAATAATGGTGTTTATTAATGGGTGACAAATAAACAAAATATAACAGTGCCAAACAACCACAGACCCACAAACAAATGATATATACAAATGGATGGGAAATACCGTAATCGTAACAAAAGCCAGGCCGAGGTCATACACAAGGAGGTCAGTCAGATGGGAAAGGACGGGGAACCAACAGGACAGGGAGAGGATGGATGGATAGGCTGCAGGGCAGGGATCAGGGAAATCAGAAAACCGGAGGGACAGGTCCAGGATGGGCTAAGGATAGGGATCAGATCAGGTCAGGACAGATGCAGGCTCAAGGTCAAGATAACAGGCAGCAGGATCAGGACACAGGGAGAGAGACACCAAGGCAAGGATGTGAGGGCTTTCCGGGTATTTATCAGAATGCAGTGATTTGACCTCACGTTACACCTGAGCGCAGAGGGTGCTGTCTGCTCCACACTGCCAGAATACACCCGCTGGTGGACACCAGTACTACGGCCCAAGGATGCAATAGTACCACCAGCAGGTGAGTCCTTTTATTACAGGTCTTAGGTGTTGGAAGACACCCGCTGGTGGACACTGGTACTGCGATCCAGGAGACCGATAGCGCCACCAACGGGTGAACCTTTTCATGACAATATGTATAAATAGGATTCTATACAGTATAATACACAGATTGTACTCAACAATTAACTATATGATTTTACTATGCCTGATTTTATGTACAAAATTTATCTGAGATATACATTAGGAAGACAGATAGATAGATAGATAGATAGATAGATAGATAGATAGATAGATAGATAGATAGATAGACAGACAGACAGACAGACAGACAGATAGATAGATAGATAGATAGATAGATAGATAGATAGATAGATAGATAGATAGATAGATAGATAGATAGATAGATAGATAGATAGATAGATAGATAGATAGATAGATAGATAGATGTTTATTGGACAGGAAATAATAGTTACTTAGACAAATGCACATTTAATACATAGTTATATATCTATGGCTAAATTTACTGTATAAATAGGATTATATATATAATACAACAAATGTACACTACAATTAACGATTTAATTTCACTGCAATTTTATCTACAATATATCTGGGAGATAGGCAGATGATTAATAATAGATGAATTAAGACATAGATAGATAGTCTAGATGTCTAGTTTGATATATCTATCTATCAATCCATTTTTATAAAATGTATCTCTGTATTATATATAGTATACTTATACCTATATTGAGAGATATATAACCATGCAATGAATATGTGTTCATCTAAGTAACTATAACCCGTCCAATAAACATTCTATCTATCTATCTATCTATCTATCTATCTATCTATCTATCTATCTATCTATCTATCTATCTATTTGTTTACATATCTCCCAAATTCATTGTAGATAAAATCAGGCACATAAGGAATAGTTGATTGTAGTGTGCAATAGTTGTATTATATAGTATATAATCCTATTTATACATATACCATAGATATATAACTATGTAATTAGTATACATTTGTCAAAGTAACTAAATCCTTCAAAACATTCTATCTATCTATCTATCTATCTATCTATCTATCTATCTATCTATCTATCTATCTATCTATCTATCTATCTATCTATCTATCTATCTATCTAATAAAATCAAAATCAAGTACAGTAAAAGGAAATTGTTCATTGTGTACAATAATTAGGATTATAATAAGTTTCAGCACTCAGACAGACAGTGCAAGGTGTGGTCATTGCAGTGGTGTATTTAGGTTTTTTTGCTGCCCCACCCCTCCCTGTCAAGGCCACACCCCTTCCTGTTTAAGACCCACCCTATAATCTGTAAACCAAACCCCTCCTCCCTCACACCATTCAGAAAGCGCAGCGCGCTTCGCACATGTGCATTAGGGAATGGGACATAATGGCGGCAGCAGCACTTGAGAGACAATCCACAAATTGGCTGGGGTGTCGACATCGCGGGAACCCTGGACAGGTAAGTGTCCTAATATTGAAAGTCAGCAGCTACAGTATTTGTAGCTGCTGACTTTGGGCCCTTTCACATGGGCTGTCTGGTCAGGTCAGTTTGTCACTTTTTCAGGCGGACCTGATCAGACGCTTCATTCACTCCTATGGAGCGGTGACATGTCTGTTGACACCCGCTGCTATCCAATCCTGTCTGCAAAATCCAGATGGATGGAGACCTGATTTTCCATCCGTCTGGCGGATCGGATGAAAATGGGCAGGCGGATCCGTTTTCATCGGATCTACCCATTCAGGACAGTGGGGCTCTGACAGGTCCATCTCTGCACAGTGAGCAGTGACGGACCTGTCATGTGCCTGCTCAGCGGGGATCAACAGAGCGATCCCCCGCTGAGCAAAGCTGAGTCCATCGGGAGGACCGCCTGTGTGAAAGATACCTTTTAATTTTATCACGGGGGGTGGGGTGGTGGGTGCGGAACTCCTCTTTAATGAGTTTGCATTGATTTCAGCATGCATGGGGCACTTTGCACATGCTGAAATCAATGCAAACCCATTAAACCGTCCAAAGTTTGCAGTACATGAACTTTCACTGAATGTGGACTGTTTAATGGGTTTGTAGCATGGATTACTTTGCAATATCATGATCTGTATATTTACATATTGGGCACTAAGTGATTGGCTGCTTGGCACACGCACATTACAATAGTAATATAAATTTATTGAAATAGATGTGAACAAAATGCTTCAGGAAATAGTGGAAATAATGAGGATTCTATAGGCAGCTGTTAAAAAATCCAGATGAGGAACTCCGGGGGGCAGGAGGCGGAGCCTAGCAGAGCAGACATGCATTGTTAGAGCTCCACACCGCTGAGGAGAGAAGAGAAGGACAAAGCGGAGCCTGCAGGCTCAAAAGGTATCCATTTGAAACTTTTTGCCCCAGGGAACAAACTGTGAAAGTTTGGGCAGGAAATATGGCACTGGGAGGAAACCGTGGCAGAAATAAAAATCACCTCACAAAGAGCTCACAGGCACTCACTGCAGCTGAAGCAGCTCCAGTCACCTCACAAGATACAGCATCAGGGCGCTCTCACAGACAGAAAATGTCACAGCAAGACTCTCCATTTGAGTCAGATACAGAACAAATCCTCTCACAAACTTCTCCACAAGCCTCCTCAGTATCCCCAGTAATATTATTACAATTTGAAAAGATGCTTCATAAGGCTTTAAAACAAACCTCAGACCAAATAACAAAAAGCCTAACCAAAGAAATAAGAGAGCTGGGAAACCGCACCGCAGCCTTAGAAATAAAAATGGATGAAATTGAAATTACAACCCAAGAAAATATAACAGAATTGGAACAATTAAAAAAAGAGAATTTAATACTTCAAACTAAGCTCGAAGATTACGAAAATAGAGCCAGACGTTCAAACTTGCGCATAAGGGGAATACCTGAAACTGTGACAGACCTGCAATCTACTATTACTGCTCTATTACAAGAACTAAAGCCAGATATCCCTATTGAACGTTTAGAACTGGACAGAGTACACAGAGCCCTCACAGCCAAAAAGAAAGATGGACCCCCACGTGATATAATCACAAAATTTCATTATTACAGAACGAAAGAACAAATACTAATTGCTGCAAGAGAAAAAAAGGAACTTAATTTTCAAGGACACAATTATCAAATTTTTGCTGACCTATCCCAACTTACTATTACTAAAAGACGATCCATGAAACCCCAACTAATGGAACTGCAACGCCACAACATTATGTATCAATGGGGCTTCCCCTTTTCAGTCAGATTTAACTACCAAGGTACAATTTACAGAAGCAGATCAGCAGATGAACTACAACAAACCCTTTTAAAATTAAATCTGACAGAACCCACAAGCAGCAACACTCCCACACGCAGAAGAATGGCATCATCTTCACCTTCAGGCAGCACCCAGAAAATTTCAGAACAAAATGGGAATCATCATTCTCACAAAAGAGGCCGTTATGCCACATCATCCATGGACCAAGAAGATTCAGTGGACTGACATCCTAATTCCTGATATCTCTTCATTTATTATACTAAGAGATGGTTCTCTATAAAAAACCTATATTTATAACTGAATGTAACTGCATTCTGATAGTCACACACTGTGTGGTATCATGTTACATTCCAGTTATATTTCTTATTACTTCTGATTCATATAGCCTTAGAATATGTAAGTGAAATAAGGAAATTCTTGTTCAGTTATATATTATCAGGTAATAACAATAGATTTATTACTTTTTAGGACAAATATATTCAATAATCCAGAAGTAATGGAAGCTTTTTCTTTCTTTTCTTAAAACAAATATATTATTACCTAACTAGTTCCTAGAATTATGTTTTTTTTTTATTCTAATCTGAAGCAATACAACCTCTATTTTATGAGTTAACATATCTAAACAGTTACATATGAATAAAATATGTAATTGTTTACTCTAAAAGGGTTAAAATCCCAAAATAATTCAAACTATCTTCATCAATACCAAAGTTATTAACAGTACCTTTCTAACTGAATTATTTAGCCTAGGGCAAGACTAACCATATACAACCACCCTGGAATAAATAATTTTAACAAAAACTATATTCTGCACTCCAATTAATGAAACATCATTTTGATGTCTTTTGACATAGCACTTCTCTCCTGTAAGCGGAAGATCCGTGTACCCCCATTAGCCCTCCTCATTCTCCCAACCATATTATGTGGGAGTGTGACGAAGGCACTTATTCCCCTGAGAGAGATATTTATTCTCTTTCACGGGTAAATTGTGATTACTTGCAAAAAATAATTTATACAATGTATCATCTAAACTCATATGTTTTTTGTTTACTCTTTACTCCAGAATTCACTGGTTTCTTTTCTATCTATTCATCTCTTCAGTCCACACAGGTTGATCTGCGCAGTCAGCTCTGCATAACAAAAAGTAAGTCAAAACTATTTGATCTATTGCCATGGCACCACTGAATATACTTTCCCTGAATGTTCAGGGAATAAATGTCCCTCAAAAAAGGACCAAAGCCTTCCGTACTTTCCATAACAAGAAGGCTCACATAGTATGCCTCCAAGAAACACACTTCACCAAAGATTCTACTCCAAAATATATTTCTCCTTTTTATCAACAAATTTACACGGCTTCTGCCTGTACCAAGCAAAGGGGAACTCTAATTGCATTTCACCGATCCACACCATTCACCTTATCATCAGAAATTAAAGACCCAGAAGGTAGATACCTGATACTCATGGGTTATATAATGGATACAGCAATCACGGTGATTTCCTACTACGCTCCTAACAAACAACCTACACCATTCCTCTCACATATATTACAAGTGATTAATACACACAAAATAGGAACAGTGATAATGTGTGGGGATTCGAACCAGGTCCTCCTCCCATTTCTAGATAAATCACCTTTTACACCATCCAAAATAACCTCTAGATTACCTTTTTCTCAACTTCTTTCCAAATACAATCTGGTAGATTCATGGAGAGAAAGTAACCCAATGAAAAAGAAATTCACTTATTTCTCGCACCCTCATCAAACCTTCACCAGAATAGATCATATTTTTCTAACAATAGGAATGATACCAGAAATTATTGCATCAGATATAATTCCGATTCCGTGGTCTGACCATAATGCAGTATACACGACTATAGCCTCAGCCATACCAAAAGCGCATGACCCAACATGGTACTTACCGGACATAATGCTCAAACACCCACTCCATCAGATGGCCATTGAACAAGCTATAAAGGAATACATATCAATTAATAATACAACAGACATTTCCCCAATAACACTGTGGGAAGCTCATAAGCCTGTCTTGCGTGGTACAATACAAAGACAAATGGCACTATTTAAACGGGAACGCAAAAATCTAGCAAAAAAACTAGAACTCAATTTTAATGCAGCCTACATATCATTTCAAGATAATCCATCTCAGAGTACAAAATCTCATCTGGAAAAATCTAGATTGGAATACGATCTATTTCTCACTGAGTCAGTTGATAAATCCCTCAAACGCTCCAAACACAATTTCTACATGAATACAAACAAACCAGGTACATATTTGGCTCGGGCATTAAATTCAACTAACAAATTTTTCAAACCAATACGTTTGAAATTATCAAAAAATGTTTACACTTGTAATCCAGTTAAAATAGTCCATAAATTTCACTCACATCTCGCAACTTTATACAAGACAAACAATGAATTTAATCCTACAGAGGCTGAATCCTTCTTCTCAAAAATAACCTTACCTGAGTTATCTCAGAATCAAAAAAGCAGTTTGGATGAGCCTATAACTATAGATGAAGTTGCTAACGCCATAAAAGACCTAAAACTTAACAAAAGACCAGGCCCAGACGGCTACTCGGCTTTATACTATAAAACATTCTCAGAAATACTCTCTCCAATTCTCACTGAAACTTTTAACAAACTTCTAGATGGACATTCTTTTCAGCAAGAAACACTAATGGCAATTGTTTGTATGATCCCAAAACCCCTTTCTGATGATACTTCCTGTGTGAATTATCGGCCTATCTCTCTGTTAAACCTCGATATTAAATTATTAGCAAAAATAATAGCAAAACGCCTCAATAGCATTATAGGAAAATTAATACATAGAGATCAAGTAGGCTTCATGCCAAATAGACAGGCAGGTGATAATATACGCAGGGCAGTGTTATTGGCACATATTGCTAAAAAACGGAAAATCCCTTTATGTTTTCTATCTCTCGATATTAAGAGGGCATTTGACACAGTATCCTGGCAATATATGCAATATTCATTACAAAAATGGGGTTTTGGACCCCACTTTTTAACATGGATCAAAGCATTATATAATAAACCCAAAGCCTATATAAAATATGCTGGATACAAATCTGAAGCCTTTAATATCGAAAGAGGTACCCGACAGGGTTGCCCATTATCTCCCTTATTATTTGCCCTTATACT